>NC_133326.1:468937931-469181144 GCF_042186555.1 Aquarana catesbeiana | reverse complement strand
CCTCTCACTCACCCTCTCTCGCTCTCTCTCTCTCGCTCACCCTCTCTCGCTCTCTCTCTCTCGCTCTCTCTCTCTCGCTCTCTCTCTCTCGCTCACCCTCTCTCGCTCTCTCTCTCTCGCTCACCCTCTCTCGCTCTCTCTCTCTCGCTCACCCTCTCTCGCTCTCTCTCTCTCGCTCACCCTCTCTCGCTCACCCTCTCTCGCTCTCTCGCTCACCCTCTCTCGCTCTCTCTCTCTCACCCTCTCTCGCTCTCTCTCTCTCGCTCACCCTCTCTCGCTCTCTCTCTCTCGCTCACCCTCTCTCGCCCCCTCCCTCTCGCTCACCCCTTCCCTCTCTCTCGCTCACCCCCTCCCTCTCTCTCGCTCACCCCTTCCCTCTCTCTCGCTCACCCCCTCCCTCTCTCTCTCATCCCCTTTCTCTCTCGCCCCCTTCCTTTCTCTCGCTCACCCCCCTTCCTTTCTCTCTCTCTTGCTCACCCCCCTTCCTTTCTCTCTCTCTCGCTCATCCACCTTCCTTTCTCTCTCTCGCTCACCGCCCTTCCTTTCTCTCTCGCTCACCGCCCTTCCTTTCTCTCTCGCTCACCGCCCTTCCTTTCTCTCTCGCTCACCCCCCTTCCTTTCTCTCTCTCCCTCACCCCCCTTCCTTTCTCTCTCTCTCTCTCTCACCTCCCTTTCTCTCTCTCTCGCTCACCCCCCTTCCTTTCTCTCTCGCTCACCCCCCTTCCTTTCTCTCTCGCTCACCCCTCTTCCTTTCTCTCTCGCTCACCCCCCTTCCTTTCTCTCTCTCGCTCACCCCCCTTCCTTTCTCTCTCTCGCTCACCCCCTTTCCTTTCTCTCTCTCGCTCACCCCCCTTCCTTTCTCTCGCTCACCCCCCTTCCTTTCTTTCTCTCGCTCACCCCCCTTCCTTTCTTTCTCTCGCTCACCCCCTTCCTTTCTCTCGCTCACCCCCTTCCTTTCTCTCTCGCTCACCCCCCTTCCTTTCTCTCTCGCTCACCTCCCTTCCTTTCTCTCTCTCGCTCACCCCCCTTCCTTTCTCTCTCTCGCTCACCCCCCTTCCTTTCTCTCTCTCGCTCACCCCCTTCCTTTCTCTCTCTCGCTCACCCCCCTTCCTTTCTCTCTCTCGCTCACCCCCCTTCCTTTCTCTCTCTCGCTCACCCCCCTTCCTTTCTCTCTCTCGCTCACCCCCCTTCCTTTCTCTCTCTCGCTCACCCCCCTTCCTCTCTCTTTCACACCCCCCCTCTCATATTTTTCCTGAGATGCTGTGCACATTTGGTTCTGCAATTCTGAAATGTATAATATATTTGCATGTAGCCTGTCGCCTGTTTTACAAACCTTGTAATATATTGCAGGTGGATTGAATCTGATTGAGAGACTACTGAAGGATCCTAAACTCTCCCAGAGCAAGCAGGCTTTAGAAGGATTAAATGATATGAAGAGCCTGTTTGAGTACCTGCAGCTGTTTGGTGTGACAGATAAGGTGGGTGTTGCCATATAGTTATCAGATACAAATTGTGTGCATTTTTTGCTTTATCCATGTGTGTTTATTTTTGTATAAGAGAATGACTTACTGTAAATATTCTTACTGTGAGCTCTTTAACCACTTCCCGCCCCGACCTATAGCAAAATAACGGTCAAGTGGTGGTTTAATTGCTCTAACTTGACATCATATGATGTCCTTCAGAACAAGTCACTCCTGCGTGCCCCCGGGGATGGAGCGGTGTGGCGCTCGAACACCCGCATCTCCGATCACGGTAAAGAGCCTATGACATAGGCTTTTTACCATGTGATCAGCTGGTCCAATCACAGCTGATCACAGTGTAAATAGGAAGTGCCAGTTATTGACACGCTAACAGCACGTCAGTGCAGTCTTATCAGCACATATTAGTGAAGGAGAGAAAAAAAATTTTTTTGGTCGTTTAGCGAAAAATAAAAAAACTCAGTGGTGATTCAATACCACCCAAAAAAAGCTCTATCTGTCTAAAAAAAAATGTTAAGAATTTTGTTTGGGTACAGCATTACATGACCGCACAATTGTCACTCAAAGCATGACAGTGCTGAAAATTGGCCTGGGCAGGAGGGGGTGAAAGTGACCTGTATTGAAGTGGTTAAAACATATAATGTAATATTATTAATAGTACAGCCAGAAAATGAGGCAAAATTAGCTGGATGGCTTGATAGGTGAGCTGCAGAGCATGAGCTTGTCTGAAGTCTTGGCAAAAGTTAATTGAGTTACAATGGATACACGATAAATGAAAACATATACTGAGAAGACATGGATTGCTGTATTCTTTTTTTGAAAAAGTTAGCTGCCTGGCTGTCATGCTGATTCAAAATGCTCTTTAGAGTCACTGACCTGGAACAAGTGTGCAGATAAAGAGTTCTGACTTTCCCCTGACTTCCCTTATTGCATGATGGTTTCAGACCTGAGACAGCTAGGCAATTTAGCATTTTTAGAGGGAGGTCAACCCTGGCAACCTGCATATTTCTATCAGCACACATTTTATCTGAAAGGAAAGCTTAAAAATGTTTTCTTTTTGTTTCTGTGAAGGTACATCTCAACATGGAACTGGCTTGCTGCCATGGTGGTGCTTTGGCTTCCATGCTTTCTGATTCCCTAAGTTGGAAAAACAATAGCGATAAAGGATGCTGACTTCGAGACTTTGATTTACATGCAGAAATATTAAAGCCAGTCAACAAGCATTTTCAGTTAGAGGTGGTCAATACCAGCCCCAGTATTTTATTAGTATTTTAGTCTTGAACAAAGTAGAGAAGGATTAAAACTCCTGTCAGATTTTTACTGTTTAAATATGGTTCAATTAGACCTGGTTCATACCTATGCAGGTTTTAGTTGATGCGTTTTCCAGGTGCGTTTTGCATTTTTACACACACATTTTTAATGCATTTTTATGTGTTTTGTACTTTTGGGAGGTGTCTGTTGTTTTGCAGGAGAAACCAGCAGAAACCCATCAAAAATACAAGCATTGTGTTTTTTATGCGTTTCCATTGAAGTCTATGGAGCCAAAAATGCAACCTGATGTGGGGAAAAAAAGTCCCTGACCCTTTCCAAAACGCACATATTATGAACGTGTCCCATAGGAAACAATGTTAAATGGACTGTAGTGCGTTTCTGAAAAACTGAAAAATGCATAGGTGTGAACCAGGCCTTAGAGATGTTTCACCTACCTAATGACAATGGTTTCATCACACAGGACGTGAGGGAAAATTTGCAATAGTGTCACAGATGAATAAAAACCTGATTGGGGTCTAGTCCCAACCTGCTCTACTAAAAAAAAATATATATATATATATATATATATATATATCTCTTTTTTGTGTTGCTGTTGGAGGGTACACCTAACTTTCTGTCTTGTAAACATCACGAGGACAGGAAGAGAGGGTAAATCTCAACCTGGCTAGCAGTAACAGACAGGGGTTCTAATATCTGTAACTAACAAAAGTTTTGCCAGGACATACACTTTCGTTATGATCAGGTGCTGGCTTACAGGTGCTAATGGCCGCAGTCTTTGTTTCCACATCTGCTTATTCACTTCCGCTTTAAGTCAGACAAGAGACTTTTTGGCTATTTAGACAGAGTGTCTACTGCCTCATGCAACCTCAGCAACAAAATGCAAGTAAGAACTGTGGCCATTGGCATCCTAGAAGAAACCTGAACCAGCTGACAGGTATGTATTTTAGCACTCTATCTGTCATTTCTGCAACACGGGGTGCAGCTTGGCTCAGTGAACCATACAAATATATAAAAATATGGATCAATTTTAAGCATTTAGATACTTGTAAACCTAGCCTATTCTCATGGTTATTGAATAAAAATATTTCGGATGGTGTTTTCTCTAGAAGTATGTATTTTTTGTTCACTTTTTTTTTTTTTTTTTTTTTCACCATATTTTAACTCCTGATACAGATTTCATTCGACCTGAGTTTAGCTCGTGGCTTAGATTATTACACAGGAGTCATCTATGAAGCAGTGCTGATCCAGAACCAAGCAGAATCGCAGCAGCAGAACGACCACACAGAAGAGTCAGTCAGTGTTGGCAGTGTAGCTGGAGGAGGACGTTATGATGGCCTTGTAGGAATGTTTGATCCCAAGGGAAGGAAGGTTCCATGTGTGGGAGTCAGCATTGGAATTGAGAGAATATTCTCAATCATGGAGCAAAAAGCTGAGGTAAGTAGTTCTGGTCTAATTGACTAACAATTAAATGCGAATAGGATTGAAAGGAGATGGGACAATACTCCTTAAAGTGATTGTAAAGGCTCGTTTTTTTTTTTTTTTAAATAACAAACATATCATACTTACCTCCACTGTGCAGCTAGTTTTGCACAGAGTGGCCCCGATCGTCCATTTCTGGGGTCCCCCGGCGGCTCCTCCCCCCATCAGATAACCCCCTAGGAGATGCGCTCTTCCGGGGGGTTACCTTGCGGGCGTGCTCCCGAGTCCACCATTTGCGTCCATAGACAGGAATGCCAGACTCGGCCCTGGCGCCCGCATCATTGGATTTGATTGACAGCAGCGGGAGCAAATGGCTGCGCTACTATCAATCTATCCAATCAAGGTAAAAAAACACGAGGGTTTACAACCCCTTTAATATGTTTGAGTACCCAGTTGTATGCCTGTTAGCCAAGGAGTCTAGACTAGCTAGGTTGTCTGTTAGGTACACATAACCACTAGAGAGCATGTTGGTATTGCGTTTTGTTTTACTTATTGTATACTGAAGGAAAGATAAGGATGCAACTCTAGATGATGCACCCATAGCAGTGGCAGTTCTCATATTTATCTCATGACAGATTCCATTTTTTTGCCTCTCCTTTTGACCACAATTGATTACAGTACTATTTCTTCGCAGTTGGCTTCGCCCATTTAACAGGATAATTTTTGACACCGCATATAGACCCAGAGACTGAGCCATGGGCAGTGCGGTGGGTTTGTTCTTGTTAATTTACAGCAAAGATTTAAGGCTGTAGGTCATAGGGTGAGGAGCAAATCTGGCTGGACACCTATATGTGGAAAGTGCAGCAAAAATTAACAATTTTTGTATTGTTCTTAAAAAAAAAAATCTTAAATGTATTTAAAATTGAATTATTTGGAGTAGACAGAGATAATTCCCCTAGTGGACTTTAAAGGCACATATGAAAGAATGTGTAGGAAAGTATGTTAAGTAGACAACAATTTATTAATTACAAAAAGCTCTCATAAAGACATCAAACAAATGACATGAATAAAAAAGGAATGCGATTGCACATATTTATAGCTATTGATACCAATACGCTTGCACCCGACGCGTTTCGGAGTTGTTTTAGCCTCCTCCTTCAGGGGTGGTTGTAAGCTTTAACAAAGATTTCTATATAGGAAATAGTATATACAACATAGACATAATAAATACATGTGTATATCAAGCCATAAATATATAGGTGCAATATTATATTCATTTCGTTTACACTTACATTGGTATATATAAATATTGGCTGCGCATTCCAGAAAGGTTTAAAAACAACGGTGCTGACACATACTGCCCATCAAGCGCGTCTTCCAATCGTGGTGTGTAAAACTTTGTTTAGTATATCCAAAGTATTCATATGGCCTCTATCGAGGTGGAGATAACTGGGTAAGGATGTATGAGGTGGTTTTACTTCCTTATGATAGGAAGGAAGGCCCATTAATCGAGGGCATACAAATGTTTGGATCTGGAATCACACTGGGGCCAAATGCGGGTCCTGTAAGTTGCGAAAATGTATAGTGACCAGGAATATGAGTAAATTCAGTGGTAGGTAAGAAGTTTTTAGATGTATCCTACCTGATAGGCCTACGGTACAGAGTTCGAGAAAGACCACCAACTGATGATAGGTGTAGACCAGGTGGAACTCAGATAGCTAGAAAATCAACATGAAGGAGAAGGGACATATAAAAGTCTAATTTTTGTACTTCTGTCATTTATCTTGACAGTTTAAGGTGTATCTAAAAGGTATGTGTTTGAGGGTTTTATATAAGAGAAAACAGGGGTTCAACAACTTTGTCCCTGGTTAGCAGTGTTAAATTTGATCAAGGAGGGGAAAGGGGGGGGGAAGAGAGAAAGGAGGGGAAGGGGGGGGGGGGGAGGAAATGGGGTGGGGGGGGGGGAAAGGAAAAGGGGGGAAAAAAATGAGGGAAAGGAAGGAGGGGAGGGGGGGGGAAGAAAAGGGGGGGGGGGGGGGGAGGGAGGAGAAACGAAGGAAGGAGGGAGGGAGAAAGAGGAAAGAAAAATAGCAGAGGAGAAAGGGGGAGGGGGGGAAAGGGAGGGGGGAAGGGGGGGGGAGGAAGGAGAGGGGGGAAAAGGGGAAAGAAAAGGGAAGGAGGAAGAGACATAAAGAGCACAGATGTGATATAAGATTTGTGGCTTGTAGTTTCAGTGATACAAATCTAAGTAGATTAGTGTGCATGGGTTCAGTCTGGTATTAAAGTTACTTACAGTATGTAGCAGCGGCTCACACCGACAGCGTCCTGCCCAAAGCAGATGACGCTCGGTGTGAGCATTGCCAGAGTAGTTATTTGGAGTAGACCGTATTTCTGTGGGTATATTTTATTTGCACTAGAAGTTTAAATAAGCCCATTCATTTATTTAAGAACAGTTTGGAGAGTTTTTTTGATATTGCCACAAATGAAATTTCTTACGATAATCTCTACATTTATATGATAGTTAACAATAACTGAGTTTCTAAAGCCTAGTACACACAATGTGATTATCGGACGAATGATCGTCCATTTTTTTTGCATGCCAAACTCATGTCGAAAGTGAAGAAGTTCCGAAACTAAAAATTCGGAAGTGATGTATTGTATTATATTTGCATTGTTTTTTCAGATGAAAATTGTACTGATCAAACGAAATTGTATGATCTAGTATCGTACAAGAAATGTTTTTTTGTTTGTCCCTTCGGATAATTTCGCACAAAATTGTACGATCACTTCGAAAGCAGTATTTTTTGGTACAGATTTCTGGCCGTGTGTACGGGCTTAAAGTAATACTGAAGTCTGTTGTTTTTTTGTTTTTTTTCTTTAAAAATAACAATGTTATACTTACCTGCTCTGTGCAGTGGTTTGCACAGAGCAGCCCAGATCCTCATTTTCCTTCGCGGGCTCTCTTGGCCCCTCCCTTCTGTCGATTGCCCCCACAGAATGCAGCTTGCTGTGGGGGCACCCGAGCCGCTGCTCTATGTGTCCATTCAGACACGGAGCCGTGATTCAGCCCCACCCCCTCTCTCTCTCCTGATTTGTTAACTGACTTTGACCGCTACTGAGTCTCAGCCAATCAAGAAGGAGAGTCCCGGACAGCTGAGGCACTCGTACTCATCGCTGGAGGAAGATGGGGCTCAGGTATTAGAGGGGCCTAAGGGGGGGCTGCTGCACACAAAAGTTTTTTTTCTTAGGGCCAGTTCACACCAGATGCAGTTCTGTGCGCTTTTTTCTGCGCTTAAAATGCATGCACAGGGATTTCCATGTATTCCAATGGCTCTAGTTCACACCATGCAGTCAGTTTCCGGTCAGTTTTTGGTGCAGAAACTGACCGGAAACTGACTGCATGGTGTGAACTAGAGCCATTGAAATACATGGAAAACACTGTGCATGCATTTTCTGCAGAAAAAAAGCACACAGAACTGCATCTGGTGTGAACTAGCACTTAGAATCACTATAAGTGTGGAAGAACTTTGTCAGTAAATTAAATCATCCAGCAGGTCGGGTCAAATGTGTGATATATAAAAATCTAAAACTACTGGGTCAACCCATTTCTTGAAGTGACCTTTTCAGTTATTAGTTTAAATGACATCTGTTACATCTGAATATGCAGCTGTCTGTTAATGGAACTCTGCAAAGGTCTGTAGAAGAAGCATTTACACATTCAAGCCAAAACTGTTTTTTGGATAAAGTGTGGAAAAGTTAGAAACGCTGCTTGATGTTTCTTGCTGTTGGTCTTTGTTTTAGGAAGATTTCCCTTCATTTCCTGCACTGGTGACTATGGTCATGGCAGACACACACCGCACTGGAACATTAAAGGGGTTGTAAAGGCAGAAGGTTTTTTATCCTAATGCATTCTATGCATTAAGATAAAAAAAAATCCTTCTTTGTGCAGCACCCCCCTAATTGTTTACCTGAGCCCCTTCTCTCTCCAGCGATGTTCAGGAGTGTCTAAGCTGTCTGGGACACTCCTCCTGATCGATTGAGACATAGCAGCCATGCCATTGGCTCCCATGGCTGTCAATCAAAGTCAGTCAGCCAATCAGGGGAGAGCGGGGTCAGGGCTCCGTGTCTGAATGGACACACGGAGCTCTGACTCGGCTCGGGTCCCCCCATAGAGAGCTGCTGGCTGAGGGGGCACTCGATAGGAGGGAGGGGCCAGGAGCAGCAACGAGGGACCCGAGAAGAGGAGTATCTGGGCTGCTCTGTGCAAAACAACAGCACAAAGGAGGTAAGTATAACATGTTTGTTATTTTTTTTTTAAAAACAAGACTTTACAATCACTTTACATAAAGAGAAAGTTCCTCAAAGAGAATACAGAAAAGCCCAACAGATGTCTAACTATTCTCCACTCCAATATGATCTGTATCACTGTTGTAGTGATATCTCTTCATTGTGACTGGCAGGGAAGGGAAATGTCTCCAGCAAGGGATCAGACACCAAAAAAAATCTGGCAGTGGTTCTCACCCTTCTTCACTGTCTGAAAATCTAAACCTTAAACTCCAAGTTTATTTTGTCTCTACAAGCATAAAATAAAGAGATTTAACATCACTAAAGTGACCAGGGAGGATTTGCTAAAACTGGACCCAACACACTCTGGAGCAGATATCCATAAACATTCAGCTTGATCAGTTAAAGTGTTACTAAACCTAAAAACGTTTTTTTACCTTAATGCATTGTTTGCATTAAGGTAAAAAAAGGTTTCAGTTTCTCTGTGCCCCCCTTCGCTTGTGTGAAGGGGAAGAGAGGGGAGAAGATATCAGCGCTGTGCATGGTCTCATCTAGTCTCCCCTCTTTTCCTCTTCACACAACATTCAAGCAGCAGCAGGAGATGTCAGATGTCGATATAGACAAGAAATTTGGCTGAACTTGGGCTTCAGCTTTGTTGGACAGAAAGTTGTCATGCAGTGCCAAGGTAAATTATAGCCTTCTACATAGTTACATAGTAGGTGAGTTTGAAAAAAGACACACGTCCATCAAGTCCAACCCATGTGTGTGATTATATATCAGTATTACATTGTATATCCCTGTATGTTGTGTTCAGGTGCTTATCTAATAGTTTCTTGAAACTATCGATGTTCCCCGCTGAGACCACCGCCTGTGGAAGGGAATTCCACATCCTTGCCGCTCTTACAGTAAAGAACCCTCTACGTAGTTTAAGGTTAAACCTCTTTTCTTCTAATTTTAATGAGTGGCCTCGAGTCTTGTTAAACTCCCCTCTGCGAAAAAGTTTTATCCCTATTGTGGGGTCACCAGTATGGTATTTGTATATTGAAATCATATCCCCTCTCAAGCGTCTCTTCTCCAGAGAGAATAAGTTCAGTGCTCGCAACCTTTCCTTATAACTAAGATCCTCCAGACCCTTTACTAGCTTTGTTGCCCTTCTTTGTACTCACTCCATTTCCAGTACATCCTTCCTGAGGACTGGTGCCCAGAACTGGACAGCATACTCCAGGTGCGGCCGGACCAGACTCTTTGTAGAGCGGGAGAATTATCGTTTTATCTCTGGAGTTGATCTCCTTTTTAATGCATGCCAATATTCTTTTTGCTTTGTTAGCAACAGCTTGGCATTGCATGTCATTGCTGAGCCTATCATCTACTAGGACCCCCAGGTCCTTTTCCATCCTAGATTCCCCCAGAGGTTCTCCACCCAGTGTATAGATTGCATTACATTATGTTATATCTTTCACTAGGCTTCAGAGGCAAAGATTCGAACCACAGAGACACAGGTACTAGTGGCAGCTGCTCAGAAGAAACTTCTGGAAGAAAGGATGAAACTTATTTCAGAACTCTGGAATGCTGGGATCAAGGTATTTTATTGTGCCTGATTAGATTATTTTTCTAATAATGACCTAGCATGTTCTGTTTATCGATTAGCCAGACGACAAGCAGAAGCGAAAAAGCAAGGGCACAGAGTAATAGAATCGTTTGAGGATGAGCTGAACCCATACTGACCTTGTAGTAATAAGTGTAAGCTTTTTTTTTTTTTTTTTTTTTTTTTAATTAAGCATTTAACAGTACAGGTGCAGTAACCCCTTTGCCTGTATCTTTCTACTCCCCATCCCCCTATCCCCATCAGAACATTAAAACCCAATATAAACACAAATGGTCTCTTGTGTTTTTGTCTGTTATACCTCCTATTAAAATGTCCACATTGGTAAAACATTCTCCCCATATACAGGGGTAATAAATAACAGCCAACCAGGAGCATATCTCCTATTACTTCGACTACTTAAATTGGTAGTAAACTGTAGAATTTCGGGGGGTTTTTTTCTCCCCCCCCTTCAAGTTTATACTATAATGTGCTAGTATGAGCGCTTGAATTACCACTATCGCGACATGGCACGCTCTGTATAGAACAATTCTCCAGTTTAAACTATGATTGTGACTGTAAGACAATGCTTACCATCCTTATGTGAAACATGTCGCTATTTAGGTAAGTTTGTTTTCTTTCTACCTTCAATACAGCCTGGATTTCCCTTTAAATGGATTGTGATTTGGCAGGTATCCTATGTAGTGCATCTTGCAACCTCTTACTTTATGACAATGTACTGTATCTGATTTGCTTAGATTTGCTATTTTCTTTCTGAAAGAATAGCTTGCCCTATGAGGATTGTAATTCTTCTTTGCCACCTACAATGATTCCTGTTTATAACCAACAAATTTTCTGTTACATTTTTATTATGGTTTTTGATAAAGTTTCCAATGGGTACACTTTGCTTGAATGTCTGTGAAGTTTCTTTATTTGCTACCATACACTCTAAATATTGAGTGCAGTTCCAATTGATCATAGAATACAAGTCATAAAATAGCAGAGACAAACAGGTGTGCTTGTTCTTAGGTATATTACTACAAGGGGGACTTATATACTGAAGAATATATAGACAGCCGTGTAGGAAAGAAAAGTAAAAGATAGTAAAAGTATTTAAGATTTTGGGGCTTGGAGTTTATTTTCTTATCTGCAAATTTACACTTAAGCTGGCCATACATTATACAATTTTCTTAGATTTATCTTCAACTGTGCAGTGCAAGCGCCTGCCTGATTGCATACAAATTGAAAGTGTTTAGGTTTGATCTCATTACATAGGCGTGCGCAGCCTATGGTATTAGGGTGTGCACCCCAAAGCTCAAGCACACACTACCGATCACTCATGATGTTCAATCAGAAAGGGAAAGGGCTAGTAAATTACATTTTTACTGGACCCTTCCCCCACTCATCCTAAAACATCCCGCAGAAACAGCCAGCGGGAGAAGGAGTGGGAGCCAGATCAGTAGGGGGAATCTGTTCTGCGCAGGGTGATTTGGGTGTGCCTGGGCACACCTGGCACACCCTGTGCGCATACCTATGCCTCATTATATGATTTTGGTAAATCTAAAGGAAAACTACAACAAAATTATATAATGTATAGCCAGCCTTAGTATTGTTCACTTGCCTAAATGTCATTGTAGAGGCAGCTTGTCTAACAATCCAGTCTTTTGTATTTAGCAGTAAAACTGTTTCTTAACAAATTATGTCTTGGTGCACACAGGCAGAAATGTTGTACAAGAAGAATCCAAAGTTGCTTAATCAGCTGCAGTATTGTGAAGAGACGGGCATTCCACTGGTGGCCATTATAGGAGAACAGGAGCTTAAAGGTGGAGTGGTAAAGCTGAGAGTGGTATCTACAAGGGAAGAGGTATGCTTCTTTCTCATGTGTTTTGGTTTTGTATTGTAAAAACTCGGCAAGGCTGTGTTTCTGATGTGACAATCCTTTGTGGATTGTGTTCTAGTATATGTAGAGGTATATAGAATTGTTTTATATATGTGATGTGATGGAGGTGTGGGCAAAGCACAACACATGTTGAGAACATGTTCTTTATTTGGGGGGCTCAACCAGCAGGGAGACGGATAATGTGAAGGCCACAGGGCCAAAATCTTTACACGGTAAGGGACAGGCAGTAGTATAACAGGGTGGCAATAGGGCACAAAAAGGGATAAATCCAGAGGCACAGGGCAGCAGTTCAGGCACAGTGAGGAACAGACAGCAATCTGGTACAGCAGGGGTTAAGTTTAGAGTTACAGGGTAACAATCCAGGCACAGTAGTTCACAGGACAACAGATCATGTGGCAGCAATCACAGTGCAGAGAGGTGTACTACTCACACTAGTGGTTCTTGGCAAAAATGGAGGGCCAGTTTGGCATCAACACACGCTGCAATGCAGCAGATGGGGACAATGGTGATATTTCAGTGGCCAGATAGTAGTTGCAGCCAATAGGGAACTGCGTGTCCCAGTAGGCCCACTCATAGAATACTCCTATGCTGGAACTATATGTCCCAGAGGTTCTAATCTCCTTCTGGTCTCCTAGTGCCACCATGCAGCCCTGAGTTTCTCCATGCCATTAGAGCAAACTCCGAACACTTTGACCCCTTTCTTTGAGGACAGGTCTGTAATATTGCACCTTGGGAACAGCAGAGACCTCAGCCTAAATTTCTGGTGCCAAGGTGTCTGGCTACCCTGGTACAAAATTCAATGAATTCTGTGCTCCCTGCTGAGAAAGCCTCCCTACCTCCAGATCCTCTGTTTGGCATAGGAACTTACTTAATCAATTATACAGATCAGCTAACGTATTTACACAGTGCTTATTTCGTTTTCATGTAACAAATATTATTTTAGAGGTGTTTTGTTTTATTTCTCAAAAATCTGGCCAACTTTTGGTCTGCGTATACAGGTGTCTGTTATACCGATCGACTTCTGTTCAACCACCCTGTCGGATAAAAAACAATTGATCAGCGGTTGCAGCCAATGGCTACAGCACTGATCTGTGGAGTCTCTCTGCTGTCACAGAATATAATAGCGCAGTGGGGAGGATTCCTTCATCTATCTCAAATGTGTGGATCAGCTTATTGGTTCAGGTTTTTTTTTGTTCAACCCACTGGCTGAGCAAAAAAAAAAATGGTATATGTATGGCCAGCTTTAAGTTTGGGGCAGAGTAAAATCACTTTTTCTGGTAAAGTGGAAAAAGGCTAACTAAAACCCCTGTTTTTAATACTGTCTGGAGCCTTCCTGTCTTGAAGACTCCCGGTGCCTCTTTTCTTCTCTTGGTGTCATATGTTTGTTGGTATGACACAAAGTGAGGAGGAAATCTACTAACAGTAACAGTAACAAAATCCTGCCAGAGGTTCTAACCCTCCCACATTTTATCCAAACTAAAAAAAAAAAAAAAAAAAAGTTTGAACTGGTGTTCGACAAAAGCAATGTGTTCCCTCTTACAGACTTATCTTGTGGAGCATAGGTGTTTCATTGGAGTATGATGTGCCCGATTTACTGACAGCCTCTAAATTTTTCTACAAATAAAGATGAGGGCAAGAGAAGTCTGGTAATTTACGACTTCATACAGTTTGTACAGCACTCTACACAGCTCGCACTACTTGATTGTCAAATTTCACTAAATCACCAGACATCACTTACCCCAGGTCCTGATATGTGGGAGAGGCAGAAAGAGAGCAAGTCTGGTGCAGAGTGAGATATTCATTTCCTTTTTAAAGGAGTGATTTTTACTCTTGTTGTAGTGAACCAGTGTTTGCCTCAAATGTCCATGCATGTTTGGGAGAAGTTCTTCTGGCTCTAAATTTCCCTGTAAAGGATTGGTTGTTTGAAGTGAACATATGGTGGTCTTCAGCGAAAGTGAAAATTGCTCCTTTGAGAATCTCTTCATCGGTATAAAAACACAGCAGACAAAATCACATCATCTCTTACATAGGATCACCGGTCATTTGTACAATGATTAAGTCAGCTGCTATAACTAGAAAATGCATTTCCTGGGGAAAATACGTGGGAATGCTGAATTGCTAAAACTGCCCTCTGCAAAACTACCCCCATCAAAACTGCCCCCAAGACTGCCCCATTAAAACTACCCCATCATATTGCCACCATCAAAACTGCCCCATCAGAATTGGCCCATCAAAACTGCCCCATCATATTGCCACCATCAAAACTGCCCCATCAGAATTGTCCCATCAAACCTGACCCATCATATTGCCACCATCAAAATTGCCCCATCAGAATTGGCCCATCAAAACTGTCCCATCATATTGCCACCATCAAAACTGCCCCATCATATTGCCACCATCAAAACTGCCCCATCATATTGCCACCATCAAAACTGCCCCATCATATTGCCACCATCAAAACTGCCCCATCAGAATTGTCCCATCAAACCTGACCCATCATATTGCCACCATCAAAATTGCCCCATCAGAATTGGCCCATCAAAACTGTCCCATCATATTGCCACCATCAAAACTGCCCCATCATATTGCCACCATCAAAACTGCCCCATCATATTGCCACCATCAAAACTGCCCCATCATATTGCCACCATCAAAACTGCTCCATCATATTGCCACCATCAAAACTGCTCCATCATATTGCCACCATCAAAACTGCTCCATCATATTGCCACCATCAAAACTGCTCCATCATATTGCCACCATCAAAACTGCTCCATCATATTGCCACCATCAAAACTGCTCCATCATATTGCCACCATCAAAACTGCCCCCATCATATTGCCATCAAAACTGCCCCATCAGAATTGCCCCCATCAAAACTGCCTCATCATATTGCCACCATCAAAACTGCCCCATCAGAATTGCCCCATCAAAACTGCCCCATCATATTGCCACCATCAAAACTGCCCCATCAGAATTGCCCCATCAAAACTGCCCCATCATATTGCCCCCATCAAAACTACCCCCAACAAAACTGCCCCATCATTATGCCACCTTTAAAACTGCTCCATTAAAATTGTTCCCATCAAAACTGCACCATCATATTGCCACCATCAAAACTGCCCCATCAGAATTGCCCCATCAAAACTGCCCCATCATATTCCTCTATTATAAATCAGTACATGGTGTGTCTATCCCCTCCCCCCGGGCTCTGTAATCAGAGCTGAGATGCTCCAGCCACCTCCCCCCTTGTGTATAACAGAAGCTTTGGTAACCATGGCAACAAAACCAGCACAGTACACTCTGTTTAATTGCTAAATTTTCCTGAAATGACCACTAAACAAACAGCTTTATCACAAAAACTGTAAAATATATCAAACTGAAAAGATATAGCCAGATAGCTGAATATTTTGTGAACATTTTAAAGTTTGTTTGGCGTCTGTAGGTGAAAGTATGAAGGAGCTGAAACTTTTGGGAGCGGAAAAAGATTTTAAGGATCTGAAGCATGCTCTCATTGACTTCAATGTTAAAAAAAAGTGTTAAAAAGCTTAATATTTTAAAAAGTATAAATAGTAGAAAAAAAGTTGAAAAAGTCCCATCATCAGCTGAAAGAGACGAACATTTTAATAGTTGAATGGTTTTAATAGCTGAACGTATGCAGAAGTTACGCAGAGCCAAAAAACGTACGGAATAAAATTAAATAATAATAAAAATAAATAAAATCGAATAACAATAGTGGGACTGCTAAAGTATTCCCACTAATTACTGTAGTTGCTGAGTGTTAATAAATCCACATTTATCTGACGAAGGATTCAGCGCTGTCATCACCTGGGCCGGTTCTTCACTAGTCTTATGGTCCCCAGCACTTGCTTGTGGGAAGCCAGCTGTGATTGCCTGCGTTTGCACTGCTGGCTCCCAAGTGTTAATGCGCAGGTTGCGCTGTGCTTTTTGAATGGACCCGCTTTCACACGTCACATGTCCCAATAGGTTGGGGGGACTTCTGCTCTACTCGCCTAGGTAGCAGGTACCTACCAGAAATATATACATACCCCTAGGAAAAAAGAGCATCCAAAAGTGGTAGAGGAAGGAGGAGCAAAAGCGGAACTTCTTGGTTTTTATAAGGTTTAAACTAAAGCGAAAACGTTTTTTTAGGTTGTGTCAGCAGGAGGCAGATAAACAGCGGAACAATGATCTTCCCAGTGAAGAGCTGTGCAGGGGGCATGTTAGTGCCAGTCTGACCATTTGATTACAGATAAGCTGTGCTCCCATGCAGAAGACAAATAAGAAAATTGATCACGTGGGAATGAATGAGCTTTCCATTCCTGGCATGGTCAATTTGAAATAGGAAAGCAGAGGGACTATCAGGAGATCACCAGGTATTTCACACAAAGTAAGCAATGCAAAGAGGACAGAACCAGCCGATATTCACTTAAAAAAAAAAACTAATAGTGTATGGTAAGCTTTAGCATATGCCTGCATAGGGGACTTTTGGATGGACAGGAACACTGGGGAAGGTGAAACCATTGCTTTACCTTTATTAGTGGTACATTTAGACACCAAAAATGGCTACTTGGAAGAAAAAAGTCTCTATTGGGCAATTCTTTCTTGGATTTTTATAAGGTTTAAACTAAAACTAAAAAGTTTTGACTTTCCTAATACTTTAAGTTGATTTTTTTCATAGCTCCCATATAAAGAACGCTAACAGAACAGCCTAAAAAATGCATTTTGTACCTTTCTGAATAGAGCATTTAGGAATAGTAGCTAAGTAAGAAATTATCAGCTAAACAGGAAAAACAGCTTTGTGAATGAGTCTGTTCTTTTTATTTGATATCTATATGATATCTTTATGTGATATCTATGTGAGCAGTTTTTATGATAGACAAGCGAAAGCCACCACTTATCTACATTAATTTCCCAGCACTACCATGGTAACATGCAATCATTAGGAAGAATTGGGTCCTATGGTTTTGATATTTGAAAATGACAGAGCATTTAATGGAAACAAACTTTTCCTGAAGACTTTTTGGTGAGTCCACTAGGCATTACAATCACATTTTTCCTTGCTGTATGAAATGTATTACATGAGATGTAAATGTAATTATAGGTTGTGTAACTATAACATAGAGCTGAGAACACAACTATATTTGGGAAATTCAATTTTTTTTATGCCACTTACATGTTTTTCAAAAACCTGTTTGGTTATATTTTTTTACCTAATTTTTTTTTAGGTGGACGTTGCCAGGCCAAATTTGGTGGAGGAGATTCAGAGAAGGACTAGCCAGTTTTAAGATGTTGAGAAGGACCAAGGTCAATATATATCTGGGTCCACTTGTCTTCGACACCCCTTGGTTTACAGAATTTATTTATAAGCAACATCAGAGTTAATTGTATATTTCTTCTACTGCTTTGTCCAGATAAGGGAAAGTGTGTAATAAACGAGGTTTAATAAAGCATGTGTTGCTGGATTACAAAAACAAAGCTTGAATTTATTTGTGACTTCTGAGATTTTGAAAATATGTTGTAAGTGAAATATGGGGCACCTGTTGCTGCTGCTAACATCAATCATTTGAATAATTGACCTGGAACATGTATGTGACTTCACTTGTTGCAAGTAAGTGACTTTCAGTACTGTAGCAAGAGATAGCCAAGGAACTAGCATTTTCATAAGAAGGTTAGTGATAGTAACTATATATTTATCTCAGGACAGGTTTACTTGAAGATTTTGCTGGTTGCCTAGAGCATTTTCTACTTATAACAACCAGAAAACTCACATTTCAGTTATTTGTACTAGCTAGACGTAGAGAATTTACGATAGCCCCCACCCCCCTTTTCCCCTGCAAGGTATACTTATCCATTCACGATCCCTCACAAATCTGCCCATTGTAGGATTCTACCATGTATAAGCTTCAGTGTGGGAGCTTACACAGGTGGATGACATCGCACATACCGGTAGCTTTGCAGTTTGGTGAGTATAAAGCTGGGTACACACTGATTTGAAACTGATTTGAAATGTAGCCAGTTCAGCAGGAACCAGACAAATTTTATCTGTGTGTAGCCCTCCCTGTGGTGGAGTCTGCACTGTCAGAATACAATTTCCTGGCAGGGGGAGGATTCCTGCATCCTCACAAGATTTTTTAACTATATGTGTGTACCCAGCTTAACTTTCAGAGGGATGGGTTATCAGTGGACTCTTGTCACTTTGCTGTTCCATCCTTTGACCTGCTACATCACTGCTGTGTCCTCTAGTGATGTAGGGTTCAGAGGAAGGTGCAGATGGGGTCAAAAGCATTTCACGTACCTGGAAGTATTGAATGACAGACACTGAGAGACTGTAGTGCCAGAATGGAGGGATGGCAGGGCACGGAGGCTGCCTGAAAGGTTAACACAAGAGCTGTTCTTTTTTAGGGCACCTTTATGTGCATTTTTTTCCCTGACTGTCACCAGATACAATGTATTACAATTTTTTAGACAGCTGAATGTACATTATAAAACACATGATGAGTTATGAAACTATCCTCTTCATGTTTTAGTGCGGTGCGATTTGTTTAATTGTTTCTAGCAACATTCCAAACTTGTTGTTCTAGAAAATGTGCACTACATAGAAATGGTAATGTGTAAAATGCATGTACTGCATTTTTACATGTGTTTTGTTAAAAAAAAAAAAAAAGTAAAAAAAAAATTCTAATCCTCACTTAAAATGTTTTTTTTTTTTTTTTTTAAATGCAACCACAGATCATGTAAAAGGCATTTAAAATGTGCCATCATGTAACAGGAGTTAAAATGTGCACTGTATTCAAGGTAGAAATATGAATGTAATCTTAGGTTGACCATACATGATTCATTTTTTTTTTTTTTTTCGTTTAACCATCGAGTTGAACAAAAAAAAAAAAATTAACCGATTCCCCCATCCACACATTCAAGGTGGATGGAGAAATCACTCCCGTTGTGCTATAGCCGGTGACACTCATCATTCTGGAAAAGATCGGGATAGATCAGCTTGTGTACAACCAGCTATTGTATACATGGATCATAATTCACCCTGTCCCTGCTGAACCAGCCAAATTTCAATCTATGTATGGCCAGCTTAAAGCCCCGTACACACGGACCGAATGTTGGACGGCATTGGCCAGTTCAATAGAAACCAACCGACATTCGGCATGTGTGTACTGCAGCCTAAGTCCAACAGAAGCTGGCTGTTCGTCCAGCTTCTGTCAAAGGTGCATGACCCAAAAAGGTCTGCCTACCAGTTCCCGATCAACACTGACATGGAGTATTCTTCCGGGGGGGGTCCCCCTGTTAGAACACAAGAGAACAGTGGGGAGATCGCTGTACTAACATCGGATTGTTAGCACAGCGGCCCTGACCTGAACTGTCTGTTTTTGTTTTTTTTTGGTTTAGGGTGATGGGTTGTAAGAAAAGAAAATAGTGTGTTTTAGGGTTAAGGCTGACTGCACATTATTACATGTGTTAGCTTGTTGCAGTACCACTCATTTTCAGTAGAACTCCAAAGATCTAAGACAATGCACCTGAGAACCAGATCACTATGTTGGCAGACATTGAGGCTTATAGCCATAAAACTTTGTTTTTCCATTCTAGTGTATTGGCAGCCCATTCTAATGACTCAAGTTTCCTAAAGGAGAAGCACGGCGTGTTTGTCTGTACTTCTCCTGTGGATCACAGGAGTGCAGTTCGTTCTGCACTCCTGTGATCCGTTTTCAGCAGACTGAAGCCCTCTGTTGGCTGACATCAGAGCCGGGGCAAGATCGCAACAATGAAGTCGGGATCTGCCCACATGCCTGGACCAGCACCCGGCTGATCCCACCCCTCCACAGCCCCTCAAGAAGCTCTGAAAACCAAGCAATCGGCAGTGTTAGATCGCTCAGTTCTCAGTCTTAGAGCTGGGGGGGGACATATGCTGCTTCCACCCAGGTATGTAAAAAACCTCATACTTTTTTATGCAAAGCATCTTCGTGGACAGATGTGAAAGAGGCCTAAAGGTTTTTACTTTACTTTCCTATTACATCCCTTGGGAGGTTTGTCTGTCCCTGTAGTCTACAGTGGATATAAAAAGTCTACACACCCCTATTAAAATGTCAGGTTACTGTAATGTAAAAAAATTAGACAGATACATTTTTTCAGAACTTTTTCCATCTTTAACATGACCTATAAACTGTACAAAGCAATTGAAAAACAAGCTGAAATCTTTTTTTTTTTTTTGGGGGGGGGGGGGGGTTAAAAATAAAAAAATAAAATTATGTGATTACATAAGTATGCACACCCTCTTATAACTGGGGATGTAGCTGTGTTTAGAATTAAGCAATCACATTTAAACTCATGTTAAATAGGACACCTGTCATCATTTAAAGTGCCTATGGTTAACCCCAAATAAAGTTCAGCTGTTCTAGTAGGTCTTTCCTGACATTTTCTTAGTCACATCCTACAGCAAAAGCCATGGTCCGCAGAGAGCTTCCAAAGCATCAGAGGGATCTCATTGTTAAAAGGTATCAGTCAGGAGAAGGGTACAAAAGAATTTCCAAGGCATTAGATATATCATGGAACACAATGAAAACAATTATCATCAAGTGGAGAAACAATGGCACAACAGTGACATTACCAAGAACTGGACATCCCTCCAAAATTGATGAAAAGACTAGAAGAAAACTGGTCAGGGAGGCTGCCAAGAGGCCTACAGCAACATTAAAGGAGCTTCAGGAATATCTGGCAAGTACTGGCTGTGTGGTACATGTGACAACAATCTCCCGTATGTCTGGGCTATGGGGTAGAGTGGCAAGATAGAAGCTTTTTCTTATGAAGAAAAACATCCAAGCCTTGGGTACATTTTGCAAAAACACATCTGAAGTCTCCCAAAAGCATGTGGGAAAATGTGTTATGGTCTGATGAAACCAAGGTTGAACTTTTTAGCCATAATTCCAAAAGATATGTTTGGCGCAAAAACAACACTGTACATCACCAAAAGAACACCATCCCCACTGTGAAGCATGGTGGTGGCAGCATCATGCTTTGAGGCTGTTTTTCTTCAGCTTGAACAGGGGCCTTAGTCAAGGTAGAGGGAATTATGAACAGTAACAAATACCACTCAATATTGGCACAAAACCTTCAGGCTTTTGCTAGAAAGCTGAACATGAAGAGGAACTTCATCTTTCAGGATGACAACGACCCGAATTAGCATTCTCTCATTCTCTGCTGAAAATCTTTTGGGAAGAAACATGTGTGATTACCTGTTTGTGTTCATAGATATTTTTTTCTGGTGTCAGTGTTGCCTTTTTTTGACTCGCCCCCCCCCCCCCCCCATCTTCTCAAATCCCTTTCTCCTTGAGAGTGGCAAACACTGGATTTTTTTTTTTTTTTTTTAATGTAAGTCACCACACATCTATTCACCCTAGTTTAAAATAGGTTCTTTATTTTAAAATGCAAAACACCTGCCTCTGATGTATTTATGTGGCAGGGGCGTAATGAGAAAAACAAAGCTTTATGGCTATATAAGCCTTGATGGCTGATAACATTGTGATCTGGTTCTCTGCATGCTTGCAGTCAATCAAGATTTCTTGGCTGTGCAGCCAACCATATCAAGTGTTTCACAAGGGAAAAGTAAACATGTTAATTACTTTATTGTCAGAGTCTGCATCCTCTCCACTGCAGACTGTTGTGTCCTGGAACCAGAATTGTTGTAATAAAGAATAATGCCTTGTACACAGGATCAGAAAATTGAACACAAAATACCGCTTTTAAAGCGTTCGTACGATAATCTGATTGTTCGTGTGCAGCTTTCATGTAGAAAAATGTAAAATAATGCATTTGGATGGCAAAAATATGAATGCAATCTATACACTGGGGGGAGAACCTCTGGGGGAATCTAGGATGGAAAAGGACCTGGGGGTCCTAGTAGTTAGGCTCAGCAATGGCATGCAATGCCAAGCTGCTGCTAACAAAGCAAACAGAATATTGGCATGCATTAAAAGGGGGATCAACTCTAGAGATAAAACGATAATTCTCCCACTCTACAAGGCTCTGGTCCGGCCGCACCTGGAGTATGCTGTCCAGTTCTGGGCACCAGTCCTCAGGAAGGATGTACTGGAAATGGAGCGAGTACAAAGAAGGGCAACAAAGCTAAGAAAGGGTCTGGAGGATCTTAGTAATGAGGAAAGGTTGCGAGCACTGAACTTATTCTCTCTGGAGAAGAGACGCTTGAGAGGGGATATGATTTCAATATACAAATACCGTACTGGTGACCCCACAATAGGGATAAAACTTTTTCGCAGAAGAGAGTTTAACAAGACTCGTGGCCACTCATTAAATTTAGAAGAAAAGAGGTTTAACCTTAAACTACATAGAGGGTTCTTTACTGTAAGAGCGGCAAGGATGTGGAATTCCCTTCCACAGGCGGTGGTCTCAGCAGCGAGCATTGATAGCTTCAAGAAACTATTAGATAATCACCTGAATGACCACAACATACAGGGATATATAATGTAATACTGACAGATAATCACACACATAGGTTGGACTTGATGGACTTGTGTCTTTTTTCAACCTCACCTACTATGTAACTATGTATACAACACATTACATCACTTCCGCAGTTTTATTCTGTCGTATGAGAATTTTCGTAACTTTAGTAAGATTTGAGACTAGCATGCAAAAAAAAGACAACCATTCGTCCGATATTCTTATGGTTTGGTAGTGGAGTGCACACCAGTTTCTGCAAAAACAGTACAGCAGGGTGCCATCTTTGGACAAATTAAAACAAAGGCATAACGTCTTACTTGGATTCATAGAACACCACTTATAATTATAAAGACATTTCTTTCTTGTCCATTGAGGGACACTGGAAGTCTTTAACCACTTGGGGACTGCCTCCCGTACATGTACTGCAGCAGGGCGGCCCTTAAGCGCAAGATCGCATACTTGTACATCATCGCTGTTGTTGGCTTTGGGGCGGGCGGGAGCGAGCCAATCAGTGGGTCCGGTGGCCGCCCACGATCATTCAGAGGAGAGACAGAACGGTGGTCTGCCTATATAAACAAGTAGAGATGAGCTCAAGCGTGTTCAAAACCTCTCTGCAGCTGCAAACCAGGAAATATCTCACTGCCTGTGATTAGCGCTATGCAGTGTCTGCTTCCTGGCAGGATCGGGCACGTGAGATTTTGAACACGCCCGAGCCCATCACTATAAACAAGGCAGACCACCGTTCTGTGAGGGAGGGAAATGGAGATCTTTTGTTTCTGCTAAGTAGAAACACGGATCTTTGTTTTCCTCCAGTGTCAGTGCCCCCCCCCCACACAGTTAAAAAGTACTCCCTAGGAGTGATGGCCCCTGATGTTAACTGCTACCCTGCCAGTGTCATTTATACCATGACAGTACAATTTTTTTTAGCACTGATCACTGTATTGGTGTGACTGGTCCCCAAAAAGTGTCACTTAGTGTTAGTTTTGTTCGCGACAAAGTTGCAGTCCCGCTAAAATTCGCTGATCGCTGCCATTACTAGTAAAAACAATAAAAAAAAATAAAAGTCTGTAAAAATATCCCATAGTTTGTAGATGATATAACTTTTGCGCAAACCAATCAATATACGCTTATTGGGATTTTTTTTACCAAAAATATGTACGTGGCAGAATACATATTGGCCTAAATTTATGAAGAAACTCGATTTTTTTACTTTTTTTATAATGGATTTGTTTTATAGCAAAAAATAAAAACCACAGAGGTGATCAAATACCACCAAAAGAAAGCTCTATTTGTGAGGAAAAAAGGACATACATTTTGTTTGGGTACAGGGTCGTACGACCGTGAAATTGTCAGTTAAAGCAACGCAGTGCCGTATTGAAAAAAATGGCCCGGTCAGGAAGGGGGTGAAACCTTCTTGAGCTGAAGTAGTTAAAAGCAAATGGAGTCCAGGAAGTACAGTAAGGCCCCTCTCACACTACCACTATTTCAAAGTCGCGCAATTTCAGGGAATGTAACTCCTATCAAAGTCGGACCAAAGTAGCACAGGGACTACTTTGAAGTTGGTGCGACTTGAAGTCACACAGATATGAATGGTACTCATTGGAAATCATAAGGTACGACTTGGCATGCGACTTTGCAGTCCGAAGTCACAGGACAAGTCGCACAAGTTTGAAAGGGGACTAAATGCTGCATGAACCATCTGCCCTTACTCAAGATGGCTGCAGCTAGACATGCTAGGGGGTTGTTTTACTAGAGATAGAGCTCCACCTCTTGTCCACTCCCTCAGGAAAAGTGAATAGCATTAAAAAGGAGTAGTTAGTCGCCCCCCAGCTTGGGTTTAGTTTTTCTCTGGTGGATCCATACATCCAAGCAGTCAAGCAGGCCATTGCATGGAAGAGGAGGATTTATTTATTTATTTATTTCAGGTACTTATATAGCGCCGTCAATTTACGCAGCGCTTTACATATACATTCACATCAGTCCCTACCCTCAAGGAGCTTACAATCTAAGATCCCTAACTCACATTCATACATACTAGGGACAATTTAGACAGGATCCAATTAACCTACTAGCATGTCTTTGGAGTGTGGGAGGAAACCGGAGTATCAGGAGGAAACCCATGCAGCCACAGGGAGAACATGCAAACTCCAGGCAGGTAGTGTTGTGGTTGGGATTCGAACCAGCGACCCTTCTTACTGCTAGGTGAGAGTGCTACCCACTACACCACTGTGCCGCCCCGATGCACCAAACTAGGCAAAGTCCTACTTTCCCTTCCTCCAAAATGCCAAACCTTCTTTCCCTTTCTGACCAAGATTAAGGATGTCATAAAACAAGAATGGCAGAAATAGGAGAAAAGATTGTCATTCAATAGACTGCACAAATTTTACCCCCTGCAGGAGGCAGATGTGGCTTCACTCGACTCCCCTCCGACTGTAGACGCAGCAGTGGTCAACCTAGCAAAAAATATTGCCCTTCCTATGGAGGACTCAGCCTCATTTAAGGATGTGATGGATAGAAAAATAGATCAGGATCCCAATAGGGCCCATCAGGCGGCCGGCACAGCCTGTCGCCCAGCCATAGCCCTCACCTCAGTGGCCAGCGCTCTCAAAGTCTGGACCCAAAACATTGAGACAGCGGTAAAAGAAGGGGTGCCTAGAGCAGATATTGTTTGGACGCTGGATGAATTGAAGGTGTCATCCGATTTTATTGGTGGGGCAGCAATAGACACAATTAAGTGTTCGGCCAGAGCATTCGGTCGCGGCTAAAAGGGCGCTGTGGTTAAAAATCTGGGCAGCGGGTGCATCTTCGAAGCAAAATTGGTGCAAGATATCATTTGATGGGACTCTTTTCCATCAGGGCCTTACACCACAAGATCAGGGGCAGGCCAGTCAATTTACAGATGGACAACAAGGCATCAGTTTCCTATATCCCTGGTCATCTCCCGCCTCGACTACTGCAACTCCCTCCTCATTGGTTTACCTATAAATAGGCTATCCCCACTTCAGTCCGTCATGAACGCTGCTGCCAGGCTCATCCACCACACAAACCGCTCAGCGTCTGCTACACCCCTCTGCCAATCCCTCCATTGGCTGCCACTCAGTCACCGAATTAAATTCAAGATACTAACTATAACTTACAAAGCCATCCACAACCTGGCCCCCAGCTACATCTCTAACCTAGTCACAAAATACCAACCTAATTGTTCTCTTCGCTCCTCCCAAGACCTCCTGCTCTCAAACTCCCTTGTGACCTCATCCCATGCTCGCCTTCAGGACTTCTCCAGAGCCTCCCCCATCCTCTGGAATGCTCTACCCCAATCCGTCTGATTTTCTCCTACTTTATCCACTTTCAGACGATCCCTGAAAACTCATCTCTTCAGAGAAGCCTATCTGGCCCCCACCTAACAACTGTACATTTATCTTCTCAATCAGCACATCGCCCACAGTTATTACCTCTTGTATCTCTTGACCCTCCCTCTTAGATTGTAAGCTCTAAGGAGCAGGGCCCTCTGATTCCTACTGTATCAAAGTGTATTGTATTTGTACTGTCTACCCTCAAGTTGTAAAGCGCTACGTAAACTGTTGGCGCTATATAAATACTGTATAATAATAATAATAATATCCAATACCAAGGGGGAACTCGCAGCAGAACATTGCTGAGGGAGGTGGTGCCCATAATGTCCTGGGCAGAAGTTCACCTACAATCTCTGAAGGCTGTTTACCACCCTGGGAGGTTGAACACGCATTCAGACAATTGTTTTTCACCCTTTATTTAAATAACAAAAACCAAATGGGCTGAAAATACATCGATTATGCAATTCCTAAAAGCAGGCAAAAAAAAAAAGCATACCAAATAAAAGAGTTTTTTCCCAAATGGGATCTTTTCGGTCCTATTGTACTTCCTATCAAGTCATCCGTTCGCTCCAACCGAGCAATGTTCGCTTTGGGACATTACACCACAAGGCATTTTTTTTCATGGCTATAACCTCAGGCAGAAGAGTTTCTGAAGCTCAAGCCCTTGGGGCCTCAGAAAGTCATATTGTATTTTTTCTAGACCGAATGGAACTGCGACCTGTAGACCATTCTGTCCCAAAGGTGGTAACATTCTTCCACCAGACAGGCATTTGGGCTTTGCCCAATTTCCCAGAGGAGCACTCAGAAAAGATACATGAGTTAGACGTTTCCAGAATGTTAAAAAAATATTTATCGGCTACCGCTCCCTTCAGGTCAGCAGATAAACTCTTCATAAACCCAGTTGGGAAACAGCGATAAAAAGAGGGTACCACAAGGACCTTGGCAAGCTGGATTGTAAAGCTTATACACAGAGCATACAGAGCAAGGGGTTGTGAGCTTTCCTCAGTGGTGACTGCACACTCTACCAGGGTGGTGGCAGCTTCATGGGCAGCCTGTACAAATGTGTCAATGGAGACCATCTGTAGGACGGCGTCATGGTCTTCCCAGATTGCTTTCCTAAGGTATTATAGAGTGGACAATGGCGCATTGTCGTCTGTAGACTTTGGTAGAAGAGCTATCCAATCTTCTGTCATGTTATAAATACATTTATTTTGTTTGCAAGCAGTACCCACCCTGTCAGCTAGTAGGCTGCCATGTGGGCGTCAGGAAACCGAAAATTTTTATCAAATACTTACCGTAATTTTCCTTTTCTGGTATGTGGCTTGTTACAAAGAATGGGGGGGGGGTTAACTACTCATTTTTTTATGCTATTCACTGGTCCTAAGGGAGTGGACAAGAGGCAGTGCTCTATCACTAGTATGCTGCCATGGTTTGGCATCAGGAAAGAAAAATTACAGTAAGTATTTGATACAATTTTCCCTTTTTCAACAAAATAAAACATGGAGACATGGGTGAGTTTACTTTGAATATTATAATGACTTAAAGAGTAACTGCAGTCTGCTCACATAATTTGTAATAAAAACATCTTTGCCATTCTGAAGCTTCAAATCACTTTTCAGATTATTTTATATATACTGTGATGCTGTGCTTGCCAAATATGCTGCAGAAATCTCCCTCCGCCAAGTCTGGCTGCATCAATTTTAACTGTGGGTAGCTGAAGCTGCTGCCTGTTTACTTCCTGGATTTACACAGAAACACAGAGGCACACCTCCAGCTCTGCAGCTCTGATTGGCCCTCTTATGACTTATCCCCCCTCCCTTCCTGGCAAACTTTCAGGAGAGTGAGAGAGTGCTGTGCATGATGTCATAAGCCTAGGCTAATGACCAGACAGGAAACAGGAAGTGGGCTATAAAAGGTACTTACTGGCAGAAAAAAATGTTTTACTATTCAAAGTTAAAACAACAAGGGCAGAAGATTTAATAGATGGAAAGTGGAAAAAATAACCGAAGGTTCGCTTTAAATGGCATTTTCGGTTTGTGGTACTCAGATACAGTTCTGCTTTAACCGCTTAAGGACGAGCCGCCGCAGTTATACTGTGGCAATGTGGCTCGATCCCACTAATCGCCATAGATGTACGTCGGCTCGTACACAGTGATTTTTGGGTGTGTGCAAGCCCACTGGCCAGCGGGGGGAGCCAATCAGTGGATGGGGCGGACTCGATGTCTGCTGGCCACCCGCAATCGTTCCCCGCAGTGACAGATCGGGGATCTGCCTGTGTATACAAGGCAAATCTCCATTCTGACAGGGGAGATCACACAAATCCTGTCTTTCTCCTATGCAGGAAGACGGATCTGCGTGTTTCACCAGTCACACAGTCCCCCGTACAGTTAGAACACACAGTGAGGGAACACATTCAACCCCTTGATTGCCCCTTATTTTGGGGGATATTTATTATAACAGAATTTTTTTTTTTTCTTTCAAAATTGGCACTCTTTTTTTGTTTATAGCGCAAAAAATAAAAACCGCAAAGGTGATCAAATACCACCAAAAGAAAGCTCTATTTGTGGGAAAAAAGGATGTCAATTTTGTTTGGGTACAGCTTCGCACGACCGCGCAACTGTCAGGTAAAGCGACGCAGTGCCGTATCGCAAAAAATGGCATGGTCATGGAAAATCTTCCGGGGGTGAAGTGGTTAACCTTCAGGTTATACTGCCGCCTACAGGAAGATTGGACAATGGCCAAAAAAAAAAAGTAGGATAACCCCTACTACTACCTACTGGCCTAGGAGAATGAACATCTTTTCTTCAGCTCTGCTATGTAAAAACTGAACTATTTTTGCTAACGTTTTCTTTTTCTTTGCATTATTCCTTCAATTAAGATGTATTTTCTACATCACTGCTGTCTCTTATCAGCATCTGGCATGGTCATCCTGGCTTTTAGATACTATGTCCACACCTCACTGGACAAGATGTTGCAGAGATAATCTGGAAATTAATTCCAGGCACTGAATTCCGCATGGGGCGTATTTCAGTAAAAGTTAGCTATGGAGCTCTGTCTGGGTCCAGAGCTGCTGGCTATGCCTCAGCACTTCCCCCTGTCTTTGAAGACTCAGTGAGTAGGCCAGTTGGGCTGAGTAGTGGGAGCTACTTCATTTATGTAGGTTGTTGGTCATCATTATTTGCCATTTCCACCAGTTTTGCTGCAGAAGGGGTTAACACAGTGGAATGAGCACATACAGTGGGTATAGAAAAGAATCACCCCCTTTAAAATAATCACATTTTGTTGCTTTGCAGCCTGAAATGAAGACAGAAACAGTTTTGGTTTTATCCAGCTGTATTTACTAGTGCAACTTATAACATCCAAGTAAAAGATATGACACCAACATGTCAGATAGAAAAAATGTAAAAACAGAATCACAGAGAAAAAGGATCACGCCCCTTATATTAGTATTTTGTTGAACCACCTTTTGCTTTAATTACAGCCTTTAGTCTGTTGGGATATGTCTCTACTAACTTTGAACATCTAGACTTTGCAATATTTTCCCACTCTTCTTTGCAGAACTGCTCGAGTTCAGTAAAATTTGATGGTGACCGTTGGTGGACTGCAGTCTTCAAGTCACTCCACAGATTTTCAATGCAAGGACATTCACCTTTTTCTCCTTCAACCACTGTGTGGTCAATTTTCCTGTGTGCTTCGGATCATTGTCATGTTGGAAGGTAAACCTTTTTCCCATTGACAACTTTCTGAAACACCCCCATAACAGGATATTTCCACCTCCATGCTTTACTATAGGTGTTTATTTCTGATTCTACTGTACTGGGTGTCATCAGCTCACAATCTACAACGGCACACTTGCTGACAGTTCCAAAGTCTGCAGCCTGGAGTCCTGTTGCCCACCAGTCCTTAGAGTCCTCTTTAGCTCCATGGGGTGTTGCTGGATCATATACCATTCCACTTTTTTACTGGAGTGATGGAAGACTTTATGACCCAAATCACACAGTTATTTGCTGAGCTTGATTACAGAGGTCACAAGCATGCTCCTGTGTCCACTCCTGCGGGTTCTATATCTGATTTGCCCACAGTCCTAGTGGCTTCCTAGCATTAGGCCCCAGAGACTCTGATTTTGAGTTGTTTCAGACCTTGATTGATAAACTTACCTCTGAGGTGAGGCCCTTTACTTCTATTACTCCCAAGTAAAGGGAGAACTCGATAATCATGCTGTTTCCAGTCTTAGATCATCTAAAACTCCTGAGGCCACAAGGACTTTCCCTTTGCACCCACTTTTAACTATCTGTGGAGACTGAAAGCATCCAGATAAGCTGTGTACTCCCCCTGTGTTCTTATTAGCTTTGTATCAATTTGGTGAGGATTTTATTTTAAAGTGATCAGTACCAATTATGGTAGAGTCCCACCCTAACTAGGCGCTTTCTATTTCGGCTAAGAATTAAGTTCTCTTTTTAAAGACCCAACTGAAAAGCAGTTGGAAGCCCTTTCTGCTCTGTTATCATTGGTGGCTCCTGCTCCTTATCCCATCTGGGTTGTTACTTCCATTGTCTGGATGAGTTTCAGTCACATTGCCATTTCTTCTTTCTGATAGAATGAATACCTTTTTGTCATTCCAGATGGACCCTAAAAAGGTGCGCTGGCTTCTTGGTCCACCATTTCTAGGTGACTTAGGCAGACTACCATCCAAACATATGATCTCAAGGATCAGGTTACCCCTACCTATCAAGACGCACACTTCTTGGTCTGTTATGCCAAAAAGCCCAAGAGGCAACTGTTTCCCAGATTTGCAAGGCTGCCACCTGGTCTTCTCATCACACATTCATGACGTTCTACCAGATGACTGTTTTGGCCTCATCTGATGCCAGCTTCAGGTACTTCAGGTGGGTCTTTGAACTGCAAGCGTTCCTCAGTTCTGTTTTTTTCTTGGGATTGCTAGCGTTTACTGTGTTGTCTAGTCTACTCCTCAGATGGACTGCTTTTGGACCAGCCAAAGTTTGAAGACTTCCCTTGTCCTTCATGGTCACACAAAAAAATCACTCCCAGAACCAATCCTCTGCCACCCCCTTTCCCATCCCCAGCACAAATTCTCTCCCAAATACCCCCCTCCTAGCACAAATTTGGCCTGCCCTCCAAAATTCCACTAACAAATACCCAATCCGCAAAATCTCCCTCTTAATGCAAATCCTCTTCCCCCAAATTCTACCTCTCCCAATACCAGCACTAATTCCAAGCACTAAACCTCCCTAAGCACAAATCCTCTTCCCCACATCCCCCTTCCTAGCATTCTTCCCTATGGGTCACATTAACAAGCAAGCATTGTAAAATACAGTCCATACGCAGGACCTCAGGTGCAGAGGTTTTTTTTTAATGGATCTGATTGCAGTTTACTAATCATTATGTATCTGTGTGCAGGGGCACAGAGAAATGTTATCAGCGTGTTCTGATCCATAATTAAAAAAAATACTGTGTTTTTCACAACAGTGTGCATGGGACCTTAAAAGAGAAGCACAGTCAAAACTTATTTGCCCATTCTTCTCTTCTAGGTCACAGGAGTGCACTTACTTTTACATTCCTGTGACCCAGTCAAGCGCAGGCTAAAGCCCGCAGTCAGCTGACTTCACAGTGCCGGTCCAGACTCTGGAAGGATCCCAACAACAATGTTGTCTAACCGGCAACTGGCTCAGCCTCCGAGCACCCTGCCCCTCCTCAGCCTGGCACTCCAGCGCTGGAGAAGCAGAGCGGAGAGCAGTGATTGACAGCCATGGCTGTCTGCTCAGAGTGGACCGAGAAACGAGTGTTTAACAGTCAAATAATTGCTCGGATCCCTGACTTAGAGCCGGTGGGGGATAGCTGCAACATCACACCAATGCTTCAGCATGGAGGTGAGTATAGATGTATGGTTTTTAGAATCCCTCACTTCTCCTTTAAAGCGAAGATTTGATTGGGCCAATAGGGGGCTCTGTAGTACCAATGGCCAAACCAATGGCCACTACTCCATACTCATACTTTTAGACCTCTCTGCTGCCTTTGACACAGTTGACCACCTGCTGCTCCTCAGCAAATTACACTCCCTTGGCCTCCGTGATTCTGCATTATCCTGGTTCTCCTCCTACCTATCTCAGCGCACTTTCAGTGTCACTTACAACTCCATCTCCTCCGCTCCCCTTCCTCTTTCTGTTGGGGTACCCCAAGGCTCCGTCCTTGGGCCTCTCCTTTTCTCACTCTATACCTCTTCCCTGGGCCAGGGAACCTCCCATGGCTTCCAATACCACCTCTATGCCGATGGCACACAGATCTATCTCTCCACTCCTCAACTCACCCCCACTATCTCCTCACGGATCTCAAACTTGCTGAATGACATATTGGTATGGATGTCACACCACTTCCTCAAACTTAATCTTTCTAAAACTGAGCTTGTTATATTTCCTCCTTCACGGTCCCCCTCCTGTGACTTCACCATTAATATCAACAACACAACCATTGGTCCCTCCACACATGCCAGGGTCCTGGGTGTAATCCTTGACTCTGACCTCTCCTGCAGCCCCCATATCCAATCACTGGCTAAATCCTGCCGCCTTAACCTCCACAACATCTCCAGAATTCGACCCTTCCTGACTAATGACATCACAAAGCAACTTATTCCCTCCTTGATTATTTCCCGCCTAGACTACTGCAACTCTCTCCTTAATGGCCTACCCTTAAGCAGGCTATCCCCCCTTCAGTCTATTATGAATGCTGCTGCTAGACTAATACACCTCACTAATCGATCCGTGACTGCTGCTCCTCTCTGCCAATCCCTTCACTGGCTTCCCCTACCCCACCGTGTAAAATTCAAAATGCTAACCATAACATACAAGGCCATTCACAACATCGCCCCCATCTACATCACCAACCTCATCTGCAGATATCGCCCAAATAGCCCCCTCCGCTCCTCCCAGGACCTCCTGCTCTCTAGCTCCCTTGTTACCTCCTCCCATGCTCGCCTTCAGGACTTCTCCAGAGCCTCTCCCATCCTCTGGAATTCCCTGCCCCAGTATGTCCGATCAGCCCCTACCCTGTCCACCTTTAGGAGATCCCTGAAAACTCATTTATTCAGGGAAGCCTATCCCACACCCACATAACTGTCCCTGAGCCACCCCCATCAAATTATTCTTTGCAGCTATTACCTTTTGTACCACCACCCCCTCCCTTTAGAATGTAAGCTCTACGAGCAGGGCCCTCCAGTATCTTTTGTATTGAACTGTACTGTAATTGTGTTGTCCCCCTTATACATTGTAAAGCGCTGAGTAAACTGTTGGCGCTATATAAATCTTGTATAATAATAATAGTACCATTTTGGTTCGGGCTTCTTTTGTGTGCTTCAAATAATCATATATTTGTAAACAAAAATCAATAAGGTACCATTCACACCTGAGCGTTTTGTAGCCTAAAACGTTCAACATCCAAAATCCCATGGTTTTCAATAGTGAATGTTCACACCTCCTGAATGTAGTGTGGTTTGTAGCTCAAAAAAGTACATGAGCTTCAACTCCAAGCTTCAAGTTCTTCTGGCCCTAGGAGACATCAATGGGAAGACCTTGGAAAAACGTGCAAAAATTCACTTTTTTTCACCCATAAACTAGCTTTCCATTGATTAAAAATAATTACTAAAATGCTCATGCAAAAATCCCTATACAATCTCTGAAGCAGGGGTTCAATACTATCTAAACAAAGGGCCAATTTACTGTCCATCAAAATTTGGTGGGGCCAAACTGTGGCCAGTGGGAGTAGAAAATGTCCTTGTGTCAGTGGGAGTAAGGAATGCCCCATCTTTGTTATTGGGGGTAGAAAAGTGCCCCATCATTGTTGTCAGTGGGAGGCATAGTGCCCCATCTTTGGTATTAGGGGGAGCAAAAGTGCCCCATCATTATTGTCAGTGAGAGGAATAGTGCCCCATCATTGAGATCAGTGGGAGGAATAGTGCACCATCTTTGGTATTAGAAGGGAGGAATAGTGCACCATCATTGTTGTCAGTGGGAGGAATAGTGCCCCAATATTGGTGTCAGTGGGCAGTAAAGTTCCCTATCATTGGTATCAATGGGAGGAATAGTGCCCCATCATTGGTATCAGTGGGAGGAATAGTGCCCTAGCATTGGTATCAGTGGGAAGAATAGTGCTCTATCATTGGTATCAGTGGGGGGAATAGTGCCCCATCATTGGTATCAGTGGGGGGAATAGTGCCCCATCTTTGGTAATAGAATGGAGGAATAGTGCCCCGTCATTGTTGTCAGTGGGAGGAATAGTGCCCTATCATTGGTATCAGTGGGAGGAATAGTGCCCCATCATTGGTATCAGTGGGAGGAATAGTGCCCTAGCATTGGTATCAGTGGGAAGAATAGTGCTCTATCATTGGTATCAGTGGGGGGAATAGTGCCCCATCATTGGTATCAGTGGGGGGAATAGTGCCCCATCTTTGGTATTAGAATGGAGGAATAGTGCCCCGTCATTGTTGTCAGTGGGAGGAATAGTGCCCTATCATTGGTATCAGTGGGAGGAATAGTGCCCCATCATTGGTATCAGTGGGAGGAATAGTGCCCTAGCATTGGTATCAGTGGGAAGAATAGTGCTCTATCATTGGTATCAGTGGGGGGAATAGTGCCCCATCATTGGTATCAGTGGGGGGAATAGTGCCCCATCTTTGGTATTAGAAGGGAGGAATAGTGCCCCGTCATTGTTGTCAGTGGGAGGAATAGTGCCCTATCATTGGTATCAGTGGGAGGAATAGTGCCCTATCATTGGTATCAGTGGGAGGAATAGTGCCCTATCATTGGTATCAATGGGAGGAATAGTGCCCCATCGTTGGTATCAGTGGGAGGAATAGTGCCCTATCATTGGTATCAATGGGAGGAATAGTGCCCCATCATTGGTATCAGTGGGAGGAATAGTGCCCTATCATTGGTATCAGTTGGAGGAATAGTGCCCCATCATTGGTATCAGTGGGAGGAATAGTGCCCCATCATTGGTATCAGTCGGAGGAATAGTGCCCTATCATTGGTATCAATGGGAGAAATAGTGCCCCATCATTGGTATCAGTGGGAGGAATAGTGCCCTAGCATTGGTATCAGTGGGAGGAATAGTGCCCCATCATTGGTATCAATGGGAGGAATAGTGCCCTATCATTGGTATCAGTGGGAGGAATAGTGCCCTATCATTGGTATCAGTGGGAGGAATAGTGCCCCATCATTGGTATCAGTGGGAGGAATAGTGCCCTAGCATTGGTATCAGTGGGAAGAATAGTGCTCTATCATTGGTATCAGTGGGGGGAATAGTGCCCCATCTTTGGTATTAGAAGGGAGGAATAGTGCCCCGTCATTGTTGTCAGTGGGAGGAATAGTGCCCTATCATTGGTATCAGTGGGAGGAATAGTGCCCTATCATTGGTATCAGTGGGAGGAATAGTGCCCCATCGTTGGTATCAGTGGGAGGAATAGTGCCCTATCATTGGTATCAGTTGGAGAAATAGTGCCCTATCATTGGTATCAATGGGAGGAATAGTGCCCCATCATTGGTATCAGTGGGAGGAATAGTGCCCCATCATTGGTATCAGTGGGAGGAATAGTGCCCTATCATTGGTATCAATGGGAGGAATAGTGCCCTAGCATTGGTATCAATGGGAGGAATAGTGCCCTATCATTGGTATCAATGGGAGGAATAGTGCCCCATCATTGGTATCAGTGGGAGGAATAGTGCCCCATCATTGGTATCAGTGGGAGGAATAGTGCCCTATCATTGGTATCAATGGGAGGAATAGTGCCCTAGCATTGGTATCAATGGGAGGAATAGTGCCCTATCATTGGTATCAATGGGAGGAATAGTGCCCCATCATTGGTATCAGTGGGAGGAATAGTGCCCCATAGACATCCATTTTTTACTGATCTGAATGCAGCCCATTGTCTCCTATGGGTCTGTACACACTTATGCTGTGCATAGATCAGTAAAAGAAAATACAAAATTTGGTGTTACTACATGAAAATATGTGAATATATGCATGTATGACACAATTTGTATGCGTGTTTATACAACAGTGTGAATATGCACATACATATATGCGGGGATTTTCTGACACACATATCACATGTGATTAAGGTTGCCGCCTCATCCCTTTAAACCTGAACACATAATAATTACACAGGTTCTGAGGCTGATTAAGGTGGTAATTAAACTCACTTGGTGCCTTATCTGCATTAAATTAGCCTCAGAACCTGTGTAATTCATATGTGTTCGGGTTTAAAGGGATGAGGTGGCAACTCTACATGTGATGTTCATACACCAGTACTGTGTACAAGCAGACTTGTAAAATGGAGCAAAGACACTGAGCTGAAGTGTGAGGACAGCCAGGGAAGGTGATGAAGATAGCTGGCCCCTGGGAGGGCTTACTGAGTGGGAGGAGACAGGAGAACGTCTGGGGCAGAGCAGCGCTGTGATTGGATGAGGAACGCATATGAGTGACAGCCCCGCACACATGAAGTCTAGCAGAGCTCAGTCACATGGAGAGAGCGGATCAGTCTATGATGGACAGCAACGTGATGATCACTGACAGTGAGGTATGGACTCCTACACCTAGTATTATTATTTCCACCATTGATCACCTTCTCATTAGATGAGCTCACATCAGGATTCCTGGTCTTATCTGAGCAATCAAATAAGATTGGATGAGGTTTTATTTTTACAATCTTTCACATGCTGGGGAAGTTGTAATAAAGCTTTGCAGGTCATGGTGGGCAATCATTGCAGCAGACTGTGTATACCCCCATGTAATGAGAGATGGCTGCAGCTTGCTATAGCTTGGTATGATCAGGGTGGGCTCTCAGGAAGTCACACCTGGTGATGTTTTCCTGGACAATTTGTTACAAGTGCAGCTTTTCTACACATTCTTCATACAACTTCTACAAGTGCTACTCATAGGATACAAGGAGCTCCATGGGCTGGATCTACTTTCTCTGGTGTCTTCAGATGTTCAAGGGTTTGGTGTGATTAAAAAGTGTTTCCTAAGGATTACAGAAGTATGTATATATTTAACGTGTATTAGGGAATATTTGAATAAGTATGTGAATAGTGTGTGTGTGTGTGTGTGTAATTTTTTTCCGCAGGAACGCGGGGGATCGCAGTTCCGGCACCTCCAGCAATGAATGTATGTAATGGCAAGGAGTACTGGGGTGTGCTGGAGGATCTATGATGCTTGCTGTTGGGAGATCTATTGTTACTGGTGGGGATCTATTTTTGCATGGAGGTCTCTTGTTGCTGGGTAGATCTATTGTTGCTAGTGGGGGGGGTCTTATGTTTTTAGGGGGGAGAAATTGTTGCTGAGAGGGATCTACTGTTGAGGGAGAGGTCTATTGATGCAGTCTGCTGGGACATCTGTTTTTGCTGCTGGGGGGGGTCTATTGTTGTGTGGGGGCTCTATTTTTGCTGGGGTAGGGTCTATTATTGCTGGGGGGGGGGGGGTCTACTGTTGCTGGGGTAGGGCCTATTGTTCACTGCAGGGGATCTATTTTACTGTCTGTCTTTGTTAACAAATTCTGTGCAAATCACTTAGTAGCAAAAATGATACTTGGTTCTGTATTGTCTAAAATGGGCAATACAGGGAGGCTGGTAGGAGGTGGAACGGTGCTCAGGGGCGGGCAGGGAGGAGAAATGAAGGGTGAAGGTCAGAGTCCCTGCACCTATTCTCTGAGGGGAAAAAAAAGACTTTTACCGTCCTGCCAGCGCATCGCTCCAGTGTGAAAGCCCTTGGGGCTTTCACACTGCAATTAAAGCAGCAGCTGTTTCGGGTCGGTTTGCAGGCGCTATTATTAGCGCCTGCAAACCGCCCCGGTGTGAAAGGACCCTAATTGCTCTTCAAGATCTTACACTGTTAAGTCTTGAAGAGCAATTCAATTAAAAAAAAAATTGCATTGGAGAATGTGTCCTGTCTTATGTCCCTCTATCCTCTATCCCATGTCACACTGCAGCATGTCCTAGGTGAAACCATATTACTGCAGAGTAAAACTAAACGTTTAAGATGCCACTTTTTATTTTATTTTTTTTGTGTCCCTGTTAGGGAGATTCATGCTGTCTCTTTCCCGTTCACTGTTATCACTGAGAAACTCCTTAAATATTGGGGTTTCCCTGGAACAGGATTTGAGGGGAAATCTTCCAATGGGGACATTCTGTTCCATTCTGGTGACAACCAGGGATAATCTCCCTGGTTGTCACCAGTCAAAGCAGGAGGAATTTCCTCCTGCTTTTGGCTATGGAGCAGGAAGGGAGGGATAATCTCCTCCTTCTCCCCCCACCCACCCAATAATAGGACAAAAGTGACAAAATTAAACTGTCAGGGGTTATAACTTTCCATTTTTTTTTTTATTTTTTTTTTTTTTCTAGTCTCCTATCAAACAGGTTACTGGTGTTTCTCACAACACAGAATACGACTTCTGAAATTATGTAATGTAATCTTGCATTTCTGAGCATGCATGGTCACTTTCCTCCTTTTCCTCCTTTTCCTCCTTTTTTTTCCTTTTTTTTTTTTTTATGGACGAATACTGTACTGATTAAACGAAAATCATTCACACTGTTATCGAACGAGAACGTTTGATGCTTGTCCCTTCAGAAAATTTTGCATCAGTTGTGATCGGCTCTTGAAAGCTGTGTACTAACGATCAGATTATCAGACGTTCACTCCAAAAACAGTATTTCGTCAGATTTTCTCATTGTGTGTACTAGGCATAAGTGTCCTCAAAATGCAAACAAAAATCTGTACATGATTTACCATTGTGCTGTGTTCCCTGTGCTCCTGGTTTTCTTGAAATTTACCTTTTGAGCACTTTGGTTTTCTCCAACACTCCAAAGACATGCTGGTAGGTTAGTTGGCTGTGGTCCAATTTGGCCCTAGTATGTTGTATGTATGTGAGATAAGGACCTTGGATGGAAAAACTTTCAGGGTAAGAACATCTAATAATGTAGGCTGAGGACACAGAACTTGGGAGAAAGTGGTAAGCTGACCATACTGTACATCCTACACTATTGTTCAATTCTCTTTAGATTTACTGTCAGTTGTGTAGTGTAAGCGCCTGCCTGATTTGATACAGATTGAAAGTGTTTAGGTTTGACCTCCCATATGTTTTTTGGTAAATCCTAAAGGAAAATTGTACAAAAAATTGTATAATGTATAGCCAGCCTTAGCGGCGGATACAAGGTAGGTGGTGGGGTGTTGCAAGGAGGTGATTTGGAAGGTAAGTGTGCTGTTAAAGCATGCTGTATATTATGGCAGGAGCTGCTTCACTATGTGAAGGTGGCCAACTTGGTAGAGGATCAGGACTTTGCTTTCTTACCTGAGCTGTCCTGGTGCCTGGGATTGGAAAAACTAGCAGCATAGGTTCAGAAATCGCAAAATGACACAGAAGCAGGGATGCGCATGCACTGCAAGTCCTCAGGCCCAGTGTCTTCTCCAGCAAGGAAAAGTAGTGCAGCATTTAGTAGCAGCAGTGGCTTTGGATCTATTCTGCAGATATACAGCTAAGAGGCTGTAAGCTGCCTAGGTATAGAACATGCACTGGGTTTTTTCTTTCCTTTTTTTTGTACTACTTAGGCGCAATTAGCATTTCTTTTTCATACATCATGGGACAGAGTTAGGCTAATATTCATTACCTACTGGATTATACGCCATCTCTAGATGAATGGACACTTGTAGACAAAGTCTTAGACCGGAAGTGATCCCATATATAACCCTTCACATGCGGGAAGTACATCAGCTTTTTTTTTTACCAATGTCTGCAAGGTGGATGGGCACGTTTGTTTGAGCTCTCTGAGCTCCAGGTTTCTAGTCCCACAAATGGTTCTTAAATGAATCAAGGGATTTACTGGTCTGATCCATTTGACACAGGCTCTATATCAGTGATGGCAAACCTTGGCAGCCCAGGTGTTTTGGAACTGCATTTCCCATGATGCTCAACTACACTGCAGAGTTCATGAGCATCATGGGAAATGTAGTTCCAAAACATCTGGGGAGCCAAGGTTTGCCATCACTGCTCTATATGCTGAGATAAATGGTACCCGAGCCTCACAAAGAAGACACCAGATCCTGCAAGGTTTTGCCTGTAATGCTACTTCCGGGTGCTGAACCCTGCGAAGTGGAATCCTGGACACCACAGTGCTAAGGCATTCCTGCAGGGTGCTGTACGGGTCCAAGGGATCGGACCCTAAACATAAAAAGGTACCCAGTCCTTGAAATTCCTCAAGTGACAAGAACACGCTATGATGGGTGAAGATTGGGCTCTTAGTTTCTAAGCTGCCCTACGTCTGGATGGGTAAGTGAAACCACCTTATTTACTTATTGTGGGGTGTCCCAGTGATTGTAACAATCAGTCAAGCTAGCTAGAGGCTGGACACCTGTGTGTGGTGATTATACAAGGGAGTTTTGGGCTAGCTGTGGGTGTTTGTAAAGTGTACATCTGGTATGGTGCCTACAGACAATGCTGCTGCTTTACCCTTTCACCGAGGATTAACTGTCCTCTGCCCTAGCTGGGTTAGAGCACAGGATTTCTGGCATGATTGCTTCCATCCCGCAGGGTGGCAAGAAGTTTGACAGATCCCACTCCCTTGAGCCTCCTAGTTTTGAGCAGGAATGGGTTGAGCTTGGGGAAGAGCTAAAAACTCAGCATTCTGTGGAGGGCCTGGCGGATGAGTCTGCTTTTGATCAATCTGGACAAGATATCCAGTTGGTGTCTGCCTCAGTCGCAGAGGCTTTTGATCCAGAGTCTTACAGAGATGGTTCGTTCTGCCTTTAAGTTGCCTCTTGCAGAGGCTACTGAGCCCCCCTGGTCCTCTTTGGGGTCCCTGAGGCATCTTCAGGCCGCACAGGCTTTTTGCCTTTACACCCACTGTTGGAACAGGTGGTGTATGCTGATTGGGAACATCCTGACAGGATTTTTGTACCTCCTAAGAGGTTTTCCCTGTTATATCCCATAGATGAAAAGTTCATTAAGAAGTGGAGCATGCCAGCCTTAGATGCAGCAGTCTCTTCCTTAAACAAGAACTTGTCCGGTGGATAATGCACCAGGCTTGAAAGACCCGGTTTACAAGAAACTGGAGTCATTATTAAAGGCTTGCTTTTTCTTTGGCTAGTTCAGCTATTCAGCCAGCTGTTGCAGCAAATGGTATCTGCCAGTCCATAAAGGATCAGGTCAGACAGCCTGACAAGCCTAACCAGGAGGATGATCTTGCTTAAAATAAGACAGATATTCCTCGAGCGTTGTTTTGCTGTTAATTCCTTAAAGGATTGAATACAGCAGGTTTCTTGTTTGGCTCTCTTGTCTGTACATATGTGCAGACTTGTGGCTTAAGAACTGGTCAGCCGAGCTTCCATGTAAGAAGTTATTGGCAGGTTCCCCTTTCATGGGGAACGTTTGGCGATATGAAATATCGAAAGGATTTCCAGAGGGAAGAGCTCTCTACTTCCTGTAAGAGAAGCATCAGGCGTCCTCCTTTTTAAAACCTCCAGGACTGCTTCCTCAGGTCAGGTGTCTCAGTGCCAAGGCAGCTTAGCCGCCAACAGGGTTCTAGAGCCAGAGGCAAGCCACAAGACCAGGGCCAGAAAAAGCCCTGGGTCCAAAGCTCTTCTAAACCCGGCACCAAGCCCTTCTTTTGAGGGGACGCCTCCACTCTATTGGGTTGGGTGGGGGAAGGCTACTGACACTTGTAGAACAGTGGTTCAGGACGAGTGCGTCACCTCGACTATATCCCACGTTTACAAGCTGGAGTTACGGGGGTTTCCCCGTCAGATCCAGCGTTCCCTCGGATCCTCCAAAAACTTACTGTTTCAGGCACTACATCATTTAGTGCATCAAGGTGTGATTGTACAGGTTCCTGTATCCGAAAGGTGTGGGGTTTTATTCAAACCTGTGTACAGTTCAAAAACCAAACGGACACAAGGCCCATTTTGGATCGAAGATCCCTGAACCAGTATTTACTAATCCAGTCCTTTCAGATGTAGTCTGTCTGCTCAGTTGTAGCCTCGCTCCAGATGGGAGACTTTCTAGCCTCCATCGATTTTATAAAGGACGCATATTTAAACGTACCCATCTTTCAGCCTCATCAGAGGTTCCTGCAATTTTTGCAGTAAAGGAATGTCCTTTTCAGTATGGCTCTACCCTTGGGGCTTGCCACAGCTCCCTGGGTGTTCACAAAGGTCCTAGCACCAGTACTGGGTCTTTTAAGGGCCCAAGGGATCTTGGTGCTCTGGTATCTGAACGACCTCCTGCTCAGAGATCACACTACAGGCTCTAGAACAGAGCATAACCTGTACAGTGTGGTATTTGAAATACTTGGGCTGGGTCAAATATACTGAAAAGTCAGCCTTGAGACAGCTCAAAGTCTGAATTATTTAGGTCTGACCCTAGCTACGGTCCAAGCAAGGGTATTTTCTCCTTTCGTCTTCCAGGACAGCCTCTGAGACCTAGGGACAGGAAACACTTATACCAATTGTCTTAAAAGGTGGTCCTCCAGGCCTCCCTCTTCACTTATTGTGTTTCCTGCCGGACTGGAAGGAGCACACTGAGGAACCAAGGGAGCTCCATGTCTCAAGACTGTCCTGTGAAGAGCCCCTGGCGTTGACTCTCCTCTGCCTGGGCACCCCTCTGTCCTGGGGAAGAGTGAGATGCTAGCCCCACTGCTGCCATTAGCTCAGAGAGAGCAGGACCCCGGGTGACTACAGCCACATCCCCCTACAAGACATCATACCTGCAGGGAGGAGCCCTATGCCTGTGTAATTTAGGTGATTCTTGGGCCGGCGAGTGAGAGACGCTCGGCCGGCCAGGCCGGTGACCTCAGGGGCTCTTCCGGTCTTAATGTGCGGCGTAGGGGGCGTTCCAACAGGTGGCAGTGACGTGAGGTACTTCAGGTGGAACCGCGTCATCAGGGGGTGCCGTGAGACATGGTTCCGGTCTCTGAGGTGCAGCGGTGGATACACAGGCATCCGGAGCGGTGTACAAGGCTGCGCAAGACATCAGGGAACATGGAGACCACTCCGGTTCTGTAGGCTCCGGCACCTCCCAGGTAAGGTGGTGAGGGTGGACCATTCCTTACACTGGGGGGTCAGGGTTCCTGGGACCCAAGTAACTCCCTCCCTGGGTGGGGAACCTCAGGTGATGGGCTGGGCACTTCCTAGGCTGACCCTAGCACAGTGATGGTGTGGGTCAGGGAGGCGTACTAATGGAAGTTTGTCCTCTTGGCTTTTCTATTTGGTTTTTAGGTTAAAGCCCAGGACAGGACTCGCACACAGCTGCCTAGGAAAAAATGTGCTGTATGTGGGATTAAGTTAGGCCCTAATTGGGAGAAGCCACTATGCCCCGATTGTTGGTAGTCTTGTCAAGGATGATTCCGTGGCAGCATGTCACAAGATCCTGACTTCAGTTAAAGACTAGCTTGCGTCCATTTCAATCATTCAAAGGAATGATGGATAGGATGCAGGGTCCTTCACCGACCCAGGGCAGCCAGTTTGCTTCCCTATCTGAGCCCAGTCAAGAGGCAGAGGGGGGCTAGGGAGAGGGTAACTAGGTCACTAGCCTCCTCTTAAGTGGATTCAAAATCTGACTTGGAGGGGGGAGGATGATTCATCCAGAGGGTCCAGATACAAATTGTCTCTAGACGATGTGGGGGATTTGTTGAAAGCCATTTATGACACATTAGAAATTTGTGAGGAGCAGGTTCAACTCTCAAAGCACGACCTGATGTACCAAGGGTCTAGTGCTCATAAAGCCAGGGTTTTTCCTGTGCATAAGTCTCTGATAGTCAATTTTGCTGGAGTGGGAACAGCCGGAAAAGAGGCCTTTCTTTTCTGGTAGCCTCAGAGGTTCCTGTTTGAAGCAGATGCTTCTCATCCATGGAATAAAATTCCTAAACTGTATGCACCCTTAGCCAAAGTCTCAAAAAAGACAGACTTGGCCTTTGACGACTTGGGAACACTCAAGGATCCCATGGATAAAAGGGACGTGCTGCTAAAGAGGGCTTGGGATGCCTCATCAATTGGGTTGTAGCCAGCCCTTGCAGCTACTTGTGTGGCCAGAAATCTGGAGTGCTGGCTATTGCAATTGCAGTCCCACATTTCAGCTGGTACCTCTAGGCAACAGCTTTTGAAATCCTTTCTCTTACTATTTAAGGCAGTTAGCTTTTTTGGCAGATGCCTCCGCGGAGTCTGTAAAACTAGCTGCTAGGTCAGCCGCACTAGTAAGTGCAGCTAGAAGGGCTGTATGGCTAAAGGCCTGGACAGGCGACGCCGACACAAAGCTTAAGCTTTGTGGGTTACCCTTTTCGGGTGACCAACTGTTTGGGCCCAGCCTTCAGGAGGCGCTGGAACTTACTCAGGACAGGAAGAAAGCTTTTCCTGAGAAGAAAAGCAAACTTTTTTTTTTTTTTTTTTTTTTAACAGGGCCAGCAAGAGAAGGATGGCTGCCCCAAGAAACATTGGACGGGCCATAAAGACGTGGAAGAGGAGGAATCCTATTTAATCCTCAAACCACCTCAAAACCCCAGTGACTCCTGTGTGGGAGGGAGACTGGGGGAGTTCCTCACAATGAGCCAACTCAACTCCAAGTCCGTTCATTTTAGACATCATAAGGAACGGTTACAGACTGGAGTTCAAATCGTGTCCCCCCTCAAATTTTCAGGTTACCCAGAGACCAGGAAAAAGCGAAAGCTCTGGGCCTGTTATTAGGGGACCTAGTGGATCAGAGAGTCCTTATACAGGTGCCCAAGAAGGGTCAGGGTGTATACTCCCATGTGTGTTGTGAGAGAACCTACAGGGAAGTTCAGACTAATCCTGAACCTCCGTCCCCTGAACCAGTTTGTAAAGTACAAGCGATTCAGGATGGAATCAATATTTACCGTATCCAACCTCCTCTTTCCAGGCTGCTATATGGCCACGGTAGATCTCAGGGATGCTTACCTGCATATCCCTATACATCAGGAATTTCAAAAATTCCTCAGGCTAGTGGTCAGAATAAATTTGAAAGTTCTGCACTTCTAGTTCCAGGCACTACCCTTTGGTCTGTCCTCTTCACCAAGAATCTTCACGAAGGTTCTAGCAGAGGCCTTAGCTCCGCTAAGAGTCAGGGCCATTACAGTGATCCCCTACCTGGACGATCTGTTTGTGGCCCCCCTCTTTTCATCAACTAGAGACCTGCAGGAGGCCCAGAGTTTCCTCCTATCTCTTGGGTGGCTAGTCAACCGGGAAAAGTCCCAGCTAACACCATCACAGGAAGTCCTTTATTTGGGGTACAGGATATCTTCAGTGGAGCGGTTTCTTGGGCAAGATTTCATCAGCGTCCTCTGCACAATCTCATGCTGCGTTTCTGGGACAGCAGAAAACAAATCCTAGATCTAGCTATGCACCTAACAGCAAGCATCAAAAGGGCTTTATGGTGGTGGCGAGCTCATCACAATCTGGAGGTTGGTCTGTCCTTGGCCCGTTCTGTAGCCATAGTGATGACTACTGACACCAGTGCATGGGGGTGGGGCACCCACCTGGAGGAGCCCTTAGCTCAGGGAGCCTGGTTACCAGTGGAGGCCCATCAATCCTGAAATCGGAGAGAGCTTCTGGCAATCCTAAAGGCTATAGAGGCCTTCCAGTCCCAGATAGGGGATTACACCTACAGGTTCGGACAGACAATGTGGCGGCTGTCACATATGTGAACAAGCAGGGAGGCACAAGGAGCCCTGCCCTACAGGCCATAGCCAACAAGATTCTGTGCTGGGCCGAGGTGAATCTGTCCTCATTGTCGGCTTTTCACCTAAAAGGTTCTCAAAATTCACTGGCGGATTTTCTTAGTCGCCAGCATATGTCAGGACGAATGGTCCCTCAACATAGATGTTTTCAGGGAGATTGTACAGTGTTGGACAACCGGAGGTGGACCCCTTCGCCTCAGAGGCAACAAAGTGGCATGGTTCTTCTGTTCACCCATGGGATCAGGCCACAGGGATAGATGCCTTTGTCAATCCTTGGCAGTTCAACCTGTGTTATGCCTTTCCTCCAGTTCGGCTGATAGCTGCGGTCCTTCAAAGATTTCTAGCAGAATCGACGGATCTCATCCTAGTGGCTCCATTTTGGCCAAAGACCCTGGTTTGCCATCCTGAAGAAACTGGCCATTTGCCCTCCTTTTACCCCTCTGTCAGGATTTGATTTCCCAGGGCCCGATTCTACACCCTCAGAGCCTCAGACTTTCAGCCTGGTATGTGAGGAACAGCTGTTGAGAGCGCAGGGGTTTTCAGAGAGTAATTGGAACTCTTCTCGAGTGCCGTAAACTGGTAACCAGGGCAATTTATGCCAAGGTTTGGAAAAGATTTAATTCCTGGTTGGTAGAGCAGGACCTGAGTCATCCTGGAATTCCGGCAGTCCTGGATTTTCTTCAGACAGGTGTAGAACTGGGCCTTTCTGTTAGTACACTGAAGGTTCAGAGTATTTTCTTGCAGACCTCACTTCAGCAAAAATCGATTCGATGAGGAGGAATCTTTCATTTTATTAAATGTTAAGAGAAGCCTTTTTGTTTATTTAGAAGTCACTAGAGAACTCAGACTTTTTGTTAACTTTTCAGGGGCCTGCAAGGGTTGCAGGGCCTCTAAATCTTCCATCGCTAGATGGATAAGAATGGCAATCATAGAAGCCTATAAGTTGGAAGGTAGACAAACACTGTTCAGGCACATTCCACCAGGGCAGTCTGTTTCATGGGCAGAGAGGGCTGGAGCCTCTCCAGAGGTCATCTGCAAGGTGGCAACATGGTCCAGCTACTCAATGTTTGTCAGACAAATCCAGATGGTAATGTTTAGCAAAGAGCAGACATTTGGACAAAAGGTCCTCCAGGCAGTGGTCCCGCCCTGACAAAGTATGTTTCTTGCTTAGCTCAGAGGCTGTCCTGGAAGACGAAAGGAGAAAACCGGAGTTAGACTTACCGGTAACTTTTTCTAGTCTTCCAGAACAGCCTGGTTGCCCACCCGGTGTTTAACTGGTGTTGGAGTTATGTACTGATGTGGTGTTTGTCTATTATGCCTTTCAGAACCTTCCGGTAGTTTGGTAAACTGAGGAGGGAGGCCTGGAGGACCACCTTTTAAGAAAATTGGTATACGTGTTTCCTGTCCAGGAGGGAGGGGCCCCTATGTCTCAGAGGCTGTCCTGGAAGACTCCAACTTTTTGTCCTAGAAAAAGTTACCGGTAAGTCTAACTCCGGTTTTCCCTTAACGTCTTTCAGGACAGCACCTTGACAGCGTGGCTCCACCCACTTGACAGGAAACACACCTCCACCAAACTTTAAAAGGAGGCTGCTTCCCACTTATCAGTTTGTTTCCTCCGGCAGGAACACATGTGGGAGTTTGGAGCTCTCAAGGTTCTGTCCTGAGAACAGGCTTCCTACTCCACTATTTTTACCTACCTCGGGAGAGCCAATTCCTCCCATTTTCCACAGGCTTACGGGTACCGGGTGGATGGGCTCCTTCTCCCTCGTCAGTGCTTGGGGAGAGCCAGAACTGCTCCGGGTATTGCTGCTCCCAGGCGGGGGCGTCGGGCATGACAGGCATTTTGTCTTTCTTTGCCAGCACATGTTTTTTCCCTGACACCGCCATCTTGGGAAGGGCAGTCAGAGGACTGCATCTGCTAGATGTGAGGTATCCAGAAGTGGGGCAGCATCCAAGGAGCAGGTGCCAGGCGTCATTTCCGCCGGAAGCGCAGGGGGAGGAGGGAGGAATAGGTCTGGTGCCTATTTATTTCCAGTTCCAGACAGGCGCTATTGGAGTCCGGAAGCGGCGTTTTCGCCACAAGCATCAAGCTGCTGCCTCAGCATGGATTCAGGAACCGCAGCTAGTGGAACAGGCACCAGCAAGGCCCAGGTAAGGAGCAGACTGTAGTTTCTGCTCAGCTTTACTGTGGGGTCTCTCTCTAGCCCTCTTCTCTCTAAATGTTAGTGAAGTTTGAGGGTATTTTTTCCCCCTGGTGGCAGAGGGGCCTGTTGTGCACCTGTGGTGAGCATCTTGAGTAATCAAGCTGACTCTAAAAGATGGTTTGTCTTTTTCTCTTTCCTTTATCATGGCAGGCCAAGAGCTCTGACCCTGGGATTAGAAAGAAATGTCCTTCATGCAAAATTAAGTTAAATGAAGGCTGGAAAAAGGCTTTGTCAAACATGTATTGACCCCTTGGTGAGGGAAGAAACCACTTCCGCATGCAGTGATCTAATCGCATCTGCTAAAAAGGAATTGGATGCTACTATTCAATCCTTCAGATCCTCACTCACCTATCCATCTGCAAGTCAGCCCACTACCACAGTCCTCTCAAGGATCACTGTTAGTCCCGGCAGTGGAGTCCAAAATGGGTCCTCTGAACCAGGAAGGGCTTTCCCAATCTCATTCTTACGAATCGAGTGAGGATGGTGATGAGCTGGAAAATACGTCTTCTAAATATAAATTATCTTTGGATCAGGTGGACGGCCTTTTAAGGGCTATTTGTGCTACTCTAGGCCTAGAGGAAGAGCATAAGGAAATGTCTTTACACGACAAGATGTATGCAGGGCTTAGCGAGTCTAAGTCCTGTACCTTTCCAGTCCACACAGTGATCTCTGAAACAATCCGAAAAGAATGGGCTGACCCTGATAGGAAACCATTTTTCTCTAGGGCTCATAAGAGAAGGTTCCCTTTTGATGAAGACCCAGCGGCTCTTTGGAATAAGGTTCCAAAACTTGATGCAGCCTTTTCTCAGGTGTCAAGATCTACTGATCTGGCATTTGAGGACATGGGGATCTTAAAAGACCCCATGGATAAAAAAATGGATCAGCAGCTCAAGCGGACTTGGCAATCCCATTATGGGCAACCTTAAGCCAGCAATGGCAACTACTTGCATCTCCAGGAACTTGGAGTATTGGGTAAATCAGCTTAGAGCTCATATAATAGCTGATTCCCCTAAGCAAGAAATCCTTGACTCCTTTTCTACCCTCTCAGCAGCCATAGCCTATCAGGATGACAGCTAAGGCTGCAGCCCTTGCTAATTCTGTTAGACGGGCTTTATGGCTAAAGACTTGGCAGGGGGACACAGCATCTAAAAATAAATTATGCAGAGTCCCTTTTCTAGGAGACTTCTTGGTTGGCCCTGATTTGGATTCAGCTCTGGACAGGACTGCAGATAAAAAAAATCTTTTCCTGTCAAAAAGAAGAAACAACCAGTCAAACGGTTTTTTCGTCCTCAAAGGGCTCAGGAACAAAACAAGCCTCAAGAGAAAAAGAAATTGGTCAGGGCAGAGGGGGAAAAGGCAAGGGAAATGTCCTTTTCCATCCTCCTGCGTCAACCAGCAAGACGCAATGACAGCTGGTTACAGGTGGGGGGAAGACTGCAAGGCTTTCTCCCCTATTGGGCAAGCATAACAGAAAACCAGTACATTCTGAATATGCTAGCCCAGGGTTAGTTTAAAATTTTCAGATCTCCCCCTAGAAGATGTAACAAAATCCCTAGCAATGAAGAGCCTATTAAAGGATCTGATAGACCAGGGGGTTTTGACTTGCGTCCCACAGGGGGAGCTTTATCAGGGATTTTATTCCCGTATATTCCTGATAAAGCCATCCGGAAGTTTTCGTTTAATCCTAAACCTGAAACCACTGAACAGATCAGTCCAATACAAAAGGTTTCGTATGGACTCCATCTTCACGGTCAAGAATCTATTGACAAAGGAATGCTTTATGGCATCAATAGACCTTTGAGATGCCTATCTGCATATCCCCATAGCCCCGCAGTCCCAAAGATTCCTAAGATTGGCGATTAAATTGGGGGAAAGAGGTTCTGCACTTGCAACTCAGGGCCCTCCCCTTTGTCTTCTGCCCCACGAATATTTACAAAAATAATGGCAAAAGCGCTTGCACCTCTTCGCATGCAGGGGATTGCGGTAATTCCGTACTTGGACGACCTACTCCTTTTTGCCCCCTCCAGGGAAAGACTGCTAGACGACCTCGGGAAAACCCAAGGTCATCTGGAAACCCTGGGTTGGATCATAAATATGCAGAAGTCAAATTTCAATCCAGCCCAAAAAATACTATTCCTGGGGTATCAGATCTGTTCAAGGGAACAGAAGATTTTTCTCCCAGAAGAGAAAAAGGCGAAGGTCCAGAAGGTGGTAGCGTCCTTACAGGCAAGCCAGGATTTATCAGTCCGACAAGTGATGTCGTCCCTAGGAACCCTGACCGCAACCATACCAGCCATTCAATGGGCAAGGTTACATTTCAGGCCTCTCCAGACTTTTCTCCTGAGAATATGGAATCGCAGGACAGAATCTCTGGAAGCAAGGGTGAAAAATACCCACCAAAATCAAAAGATCACTTTGGTGGAGAAGACAGGAGAATCTGTCAAAGGGCCTGCTCTGGTCATTTCCAATAGAAAGTGGTAACGACAGATGCCAGTGTATGGGTTTGGGGAGCTCACTTAGACCAAGACTTCGCAAGGAATGTGGTCTCGGAAAGAAGCAAAGAGGTCCTCAAATTGGAGGGAACTAAAGGCAGTCGCCTTAGCATTAGATGCCTTCTCTCCCATCCTTCAAGGTTCCCATGTCCGGGTCCTCTCAGACAACGCCACTACCATAGCCTACCTAAACAAACAGGGGGGCACAAGAAGCAAAGCACTTCAGTTGCTAGCTTCAAAGATCCTGATTTGGGCAGAAGATCATGTACGGTCCTTATCAGCAGTCCACCTCAAAGGCACCTTAAATGTAGTGGCAGATTATCTAAGCAGAAGGCGGATTCAGGAGTCAGAATGGAGCTTGAATCTGGAAATCTTTGCAATGATTACCAGGGCCTGGGGTCAACCACAAATAGACTTATTTGCGTCAGAAGAAAATACACAACTCCCAGTATTTTTCTCGATTCACAGAAACGACAGGGCCCAGGGGACGGATGCGTTAATTCAGCCCTGGAACTTCCATCTGGGTTACGCATTTCCTCCTTTCCAACTTATCCTGTTGGTGCTAAGGAAGATAGAGGGAGAAGGGGGCAGTAATCCTAATTACTCCATTTAGGCCAAAAAGTGCTTGGTTTTCCACCATTCTACAGATGGCAGTCAAACCATTTTGGCGGCTGCCTCTCCGGCAAGACCTGCTCCTACAGGATCCAATACAGCATCTGGGAGTGGCAGGTCTAAGCCTCACGGCCTGGTTTCTGAGGAGCAGTTAAACAAGGGTCTGTCACAACCCTTGGTAACTACCTTACTTTCCAGTAGGAAAATAGTGACCAGAAAAATCTATGCTAAATATTGGAAAGTCTTCAATTCTTTCTGTCTTTTGACTAAAAGAAAAGTAAGAAATTTAGTGTCAATTTTGGAATTCCTTCAAGAGGGGGCAGACAAAGGCTTGTCAGTCAGCACCCTTAAGGTACAAATAGCTGCTTTGGGAGTATTTCTAGAAAGACCACTCTCTTCTCTCTTAGTTATAAGATTTTTTTTAAGGCGCTTACCAGATCCAGACTAGCTCCGGCCAAGCACTTTCCCAATTGGGATCCATCAGTGGTCCTGCAAGCCCTCACAAAAGAACCGATTGAACTACTACAAGAGATCTCTCTAAGGAATCTTACTCTGAAAACCTTGTTCTTAGTTGCAATAACGTCAGCAAGGAGAATTGGTGAGCTGCACGCCCTATCTGTTAAGAGATCCTTTTTAGCTATCCACACAGATAGGATTATACTTAAAACCGATCTGGGTTTTTTGCCAAAGGCGGCGTGAGCCCACAATAGGTCGCAGATCATCCTGCCAACCTTTTGCTCTAATCCCTCGGGGGGGCAAATTCCACAATTTGGATGTAAGAAGGACTTTATTACAGTATCTGGAGGTAACAAGTAACTTTCGGTCCTCAGACTGTTTATACTTTTTTCTGGTAAGAAGGGCCAACAAGCTTCTAAGGGGTCTATAGCTAGATTGCTTAAATCAGCTATTCTAGCAGCCTACTCTCAATCGGGGCTATCTCCCCCGCTGGGAATTAAAGCACATTCTACCAGGGCTCAAGCCACTACATGGGCAGAAATAGCTTGTGCCACCCCAGATCAAATTTGTAGGGCGGCTATGTGGTCAAGTACCTTATGTTTGTCCGTCATTACAGGCTGGATCTTCTGTCGGCAAGTGAACAAACTTTTGGCAGAAAGGTCTTGCAGGCTGTGGTCCCTCCCTAAGTGGGTAAGTCTCTATTATCCTCTCAAGGTGCTGTCCTGAAAGACGTTAAGGGAAAAATCAAGTTAGACTTACCGGTAACTTGTTTTCCAGGAGTCTTTCAGGACAGCAGCAACCCGCCCTTATTGTATTAAATTACTATGCTGTGACTAACCATATTCTGATTATGTTCCAGCTTGGGCCGGAGGTTCTCTACTACTACTAAGTGGGAAGGAGCCTCCTTTTAAAGTTTGGAGGCGTGTTTCCTGTCAAGTGGGTGGAGCCACGCTCTCAAGGTGCTGTCCTGAAAGACTCCTGGAAAACAAGTTACCGGTAAGTCTAACTTGATTTTTTTTTTTTTTTTTTTTTTTTTTTTTGCCACCCTTAAGGATCTGTGCCCTGAAGGATCGGGGCACCAGACAACCCTCCATTTGGTTCTGTATGAGCCTTCTAGGAAGGAATGTGTCCTCCTTCGAGGCAGTGCCCTATGCCTAGTTCCTTTCCAGGCCTAATACAACAAGACATCTTGTTGCCTTGGAACAGGAGAGGACAAGCCCTGGGTTATCCAATGTTATCTCCTTAGGCACGCTCAAGCTTAAGCTGGTGGTTGCAGGATCAGAACCAGCGAAAGGGAAGATCCTTCCTCCAGGTAACTTGGCGAGTACTGACCACAGATGCCAGTCTCTCAGGATTGGGAGTGGCCCTAGAGGGGCTCGCAGCTCAGGGGAAATGGTTAAGGGTAGAACAGATCCTGCCCATCAATGTCCGAGTTACGGGCAGTACGTCTGGCCCTATGGTCCTGGACGGTGGAGCTTCAGGACTGCCCTATTGGGGTTCAGTCCAACAATGCCACTGCAGTGGCCTATATAAACCACCAAGGCGGTACCAGGAGTCATTCAGCTCTGAAGGAGGTGAACCACCTACTAGCCTGGGCGGAGACATATGTCGATTCTATCAACAGTCCATATCCCGGCAGAGAACTGGAAGGCAGATTATATCAGCTGCCAGCAGATCTGCCCAGGGGAATGGGCCCTAAACCCAGGGATGTTCCTGGAAATTTGCCAGCGTTGGGGATGGCCAGAAGCTGACCTATTTGGCATCCAGGTTCAACAAGCTACAGCAGTTTGTGTGCCGAACAAGTGATCCTCTGGCAATCAGCAGATGCTCTGGTAGTTCCATGGAGCCAGTACTCTGGTTTGCTTCCCCCCATCCCTCTCCTTCCAAATTTGTTGTGCAGTATTCAAGGAGAGGGGGTTCCTTTCATTCTGTTGGCACCAGCCTGTCCCAGAAGGCCCTGGTTCCCAGAGATTGTGAGACTGTCAATAGATGGGCCGTGGGCGCTTCCATGTCGCCCCGATCTACTATCTCCAAGGTCCTATATTCTACCCCAATTTACAGTCTCTAAATTTGATGGCATGGCTATTGAAGCACCGTGGCATCTCTGGACCAGTGGTGTCTACCCTAGTGAATGCTATAAAAGCTGCCGCTATGAAGATCTTTCATGAAGTCTGGAAGACTTTTATATTGCGTGGTGTGAAGCCAGAAAATGGCATCCTTAGAAATAGTCAGCTGTGGAAATCAGATTGGCTTTAAGCACAATCAGAAGTCAGTTTTCAGCCCTGTCAGTTTTATTCCAAAGGACTTTAGCCTCCCATTCGCTGTTCCGAACCTTTACGCTGGGGGCAACTCATTGGCTTCTCCCTATTAGGTCACCTCTGTGTCCTTGAGACTTGAACTTGGTGCTGTCTGTTACAGAAACAACCATTTTGAGCCCATCAAGGAAATTTCATTAGACTTGCTGTCACACAAGCTAGCCTTCCTGATGGCCATCACCTTGGCTAGAAGGGTGTTGGAGTTGGCGGCCCTTTCGTGCAGGGAACCATACCTGATCCTTCACCACGACAGGGTCGTGTTACGGCCTGTTCCATGCTTTTTTGCCAAAAGTTGTGTCAGCCTTTCATTTAATTTAAAACCTTATTTTGCCTTTTTTCTGTCTTCAGTGGAAGAGACTACATTCCTTGGACGTTGCCTGGGCAGTCGAGGTTTATTTGTCTAGATCTGTGGAGATCCGAGGATCAGACGCTTTGGTGTTTGGTGTTTTTTGGTGTTTTTTTTGTTTTACCAGAAGGACCCAAAAAGGGACAGGCAGCTTCCATTGCCAATTGGGTCTGTCAATTGGTCATTCAGGCCTATGGTCTGAAACACAAAGCTCCTCCCTTTTAAGGGTGAGAGTTCATTCTACCAGGGGTGTAGGAACCTCCTGGGCTTTTAGCCATCAGCTATCTGTCGCTCAGATTTGTAAGGTTGCTACCTGGTCTTCAGTGCATACATTTACCAAATTGTATCAAGTGGATGTTTGAGCAGCCGAGGATTCGTCTTTCAGTTGCAGTTTACTGCAGGCTGCCGTATAAGGTCTGGTGGCTATTTGGCAGGGTGTCTCCCTCCCCTCAAGGCTATTGCTCTGGCACATCCCAGTACGTAAAGAATATTGGCCTACCTCTGTGTCCCATGATGTATGAAAGAAATTTTTTTTTTTTTTTTTCCATCATACTTGCCTGTAAAACCCTTTTTTGAGTACATCATGGGACAGATCCCTCCCCTCTTTTTTGAGGATTCAGTGCTTGCTACAAAACTGATGCACTTCCTGTATGGGAGGGGTTATATAGGGGATCACTTCCTGTCTAAAGACTGCCTACCAGTGTCCATTCACCTAGAGATGAAGTATAACCCAGTAGGTAATGAATATTAGCCTAACTCTGTCCCAGGATGTACTCAAAGAAAAGGATTTTACAGGTAAGTATGACGAAAAAATCCTATTTTCTAGTATTTCTTCTTAACTGAACTGCAGCTCTAGAATCCAGAAAACTACGCAAGACAAACCTTTGCTTGGAGAACACAGCCTTGAGGTAACCCGGCAAAGGAAAACGAGATGCTTCGTTGGCGTTCTCCTCACACCCCTATTTCTTGAAGATGGGTGCAACGTGGTCTTTTCTAACATAAACATTATGAGGCAATTTTTTTTTTTTTTTTCTTATTGAACATATTTTTATCATGGCCTACAGACATCTGGGTTATGTAAACGTGACAATTACCCATTACAAGCGGCCATGCAGGGCCTAACATGGCTATCCGACTAACATAGTCAACTAACTAGCTTGTACCTCCCCTTGTCACAGCTCAAGCATGTCAACCTGTCAAAATGAGCAATGCTACGCCTGATCATCACCGAATATTTTGTTGTAATAACATATTGATATACTCCATACCCTCATTATCCTCAGTAGGAGTGTCACCTTGATAATATTAATAGCGCTTTATCTTATGGCCATCCCATCTGTTATTCACCCTTAGAATCAGAAGTTGAGGTATTCATCCCCTATCCCACCGTAATGTCAGATTCACACCAGGTCTTCCATATTTTGTCAAACTTTTTTCCACACCCCCTCGCCCTGTAAGTAGATTTATAAAAAGGTAGCATAGTATTAATCGGCTTCTTCCAAAAACTAATCTCTGGAGCATTCTTCTTCTTCTATTTAAGCAATATTGCTTTTTTGCCATAAAACAAAAGGATGGTGAGTAACGTTCTTAGCTCTCGTTGGAACCACCTCCTCCACCAACCCCAACAAACATATTTTTTATTATCATTGGAATGGGCACTGACAAAAGCTGAAATACTGTGTGATTTCCTTCCAAAAATCATGAATGGTTGGGCACGACCAGAAAATGTTCAGCGTTAGCTGGAGATAACGAGCATCTTCAGCATTTTGCTGAGTCACTTCTATATATCTTGGCAAGCCTAGCTGGTGTGTAATAGCTTCTATGCAAAAATTTAAATTGTATTAGTCTATCCCTTGCTGATACTAGGTGTTTGGTTGTATCCATAAGTCATCCCAATCCTCACCCTGTATGTCTGGAACTTTTGCTTCCCATTTATTTCTACAGTTAGTTACTGCCTTAGGTGGTTTTAAAGAATTCTTTGTTACTGAGAGTTTTGGTCAAATCCTCAGAGCATGAATTCAAGTGTCAATGGCAGAGATTCCATTCTTAGCTCTTTGAATTGCATCTGGTAGGCGTGTCTGGGCTGAAGAACACCAGAATAGGTAAGTTGTGTCTGGTTTTCAGTTGAGGACAAGTCAGAAGCTCACCATATGTTGTAATATCTTTAAGTGTTTTAATTCCCTTGACCGCCCAAATCATAGGATCTGGCAAATTATAAAATTGAGGTAACGTGGTTCATCTGTAATGGAGAAGATGGGGAAATCCCTTGGTAGCTGGGAGATGCTAACTTAACCGCTAGACCCCACGCTCTAATTGTGGCTAGCATCGTCGGGGTGATTGGCAGGTCTGATTTGGTACCCCAGCACTTTAAGTCCTATACTGGGGGGTTTAGGCGCCTAGAGGAATGATCCTACTATGCTATCTATTTGTTTGAAATATGATTTTGGGATCCACACTGGGGCATGTCTAAGGAAGTATAAGATTACCGGGAGGGCCTTCATTTTTAGAAGACTGATTCTACCCACCAAGGACAGAGGCAATTTCATCCAGACCTTTACTTTTTGTTTGAGAAATGTTAGCAGTGGGAGTAAGTTCAATGAATAGTAATCCTGTACTTTTGCAGTGATTATTTTTTTTTTTTTTCCCAAGATATTTGATATATTTCACCCATTGTAATTGAAGGTTCGGTTCAGCCCTCTCCTTAGCTTTGGTATCTAGGGGCAGACTTGACGACTTGCTCCAGTTTACCTTCAGCCCCAAAAATAGGGCAAATTTAAGATAACAAAGACTGCCCTCAATGAGTCACCGGGGTCATTGAGAAACAGGAGCATGTCGTCTGCATATAAGGCCAAGGTTTAATGGATTGTTCCTACTTTTTATAGCCCGGACATCTCCAGAGGACCTCAGGGCTATGGCCAGGGGCTCCGTTACTAAGGCAAAAAGGAAAGGGGACAGTGGGCAACCCTGCCTGGTGCCCCTGCCCACCTCAAAATAGGCAGACACCGCTGACCCCAATCTTATGGCCACTTTAGGATTCCTATACAGCATAGATATACACTTTCTAAATTGCGGCCCAAATCCCATAACCTCTAAGACTTTAAACCTGTATTTCCAATCGACAGTCGAAAGCTTTTTCTATATCAATTGATACTACAATCCTGGTGTCTGAGTCAGTCAGTGGGTGGCAATTGCATGTGGGTAACAAGTCTCCTTAAGTTTGTGTCTTTTTTTTTTTTCCCCGGCTTGAAGCCCGTCTGGTCAATGTTGACTATTGATGGGATCACTGTGGCTAATCTAATCTCCAGTAGTTTGGTTAGGATCTTTAAGGCGGTGTTCAAAAGTGCAATGGGGTGATAAGATGCACAGTCTGTCGGGTATTTCCCTGGCTTCAGTAAGAGGATCATATATGCCTCCAGCATGGAGTTTGGTAGGGAGGAATTGTCTAGGCAGTATTCTAGTAACCAATTAAGTCGTAATGCCAGCTGTTCTACATTTGCTCTATAGAAATCAACAGGAAACCCATCAGGCCTGGGGGCCTTATTAGGCGGAAAGGCATATTGCCGCCTGTACCTCGACTTATCTTGGCTTCTAATATATTAGTCTTCGTCAGTCAGTTTCGGGATGGGTAACCCCGCTAACAGTGAATACATTGCTTCTGAGTCATATTCAGGGACAGGTGAGTAGGATGAGAACAAATCCACTCCTGCATAATTTCAGCTGTATCGGTGACATATTACCCTGCTTATTTTTGATGACAGGAATATGAGTAATGGGTCGTTGGTCTGCCACTAACATAGCCAGGAGTTTACCATTCTTGTCCCCTTCTGCGAACACTGTATGTGTAGTCTTTGTCATCTCAGAACTGGTCAGACTATTGACATGAAGGGATAGGCGCCTTCTCGCCTCCAGCGACTCATACGAGGCCCCAGTGGGGGATCCCGCATGAGCCTCCGCGCACTCCCTCTCACTCTGTTTTAAAGTATTTAACTCCTCATTTTCATTGACCCTTGCCATTTTATAGCTGAAATACATTCTCCTCTAGTTACCACCTTAAAGGCGTCCCATACCATTGGTGGCTCTGCAGTGTATATACATTAGTAGACCAGTAAGTCTTTGTTTCCTCTAATTGGGCTGCTACATGTTCGTTTTGTAACCAACAGTCGCCAGCTTCCCCCTTCTCGCCTCAGTTGGAAAGGACAGGTTAAGAGGATTGTGATCTGAAAGACCACCTGCTAAGTAATCAACAGTTTCCACATACTGTAAAATATTACCAAAAACCAGATCAATTCTTGCTGCAGATTTGTGCATCATTGACATGTGGGAGTAACATCTAGCTGTCGGATGTTTCCATCTCCACAGTTAAACCAAACCGGCCATTGACGCCCACCCATTTAAGTCAACCAAACTTATTCTACTCGGATTAGAAGAATCCAACGCTGCATCCAACATGGTATTGAAATCTCCAAGAGCAGGGGAAGGTGTAAAAACTGGGCCAGTTGGGTCAGCATGTCTTATAGCAACTGAGCCTGGTAGATATTTACCAGTAATAGACTGTAATACACATCCATTACCGCCGCCACTTATCGTCCATCAGGATCAGTTATAACCTGGTGGACGCTGCATGGTATTGCTTTGCTGACGAGCATGGATACGCCTCTGGCAAAGGTGGAATAAGTAGAGTGGAAAGCTCTCTGTATCCACGGTTTGCACAGAGTCAGCACCCTGATCCATCTAGATGTGTCTCCTGTAAAAACATATGTGGCTTTGATTGCTTTAAGTATTGGAACACAGAGGCCCTTTTAAATTTATGATTCCGGCCCCTGACGTTCCAAGACACAATGTTTAACTTCTCCGCCATTTTTTCACTACTTTGATATGAATAACTTTACAACATTTGGATGAATACTCCTCCCTCCTTTTTAGTGTTGACCATGTAAAAATAAATCTTAGATTAGCGTTAAATATATGAGCTGTGACAAGTAGACCTTTTTATTCCCCCCCCCCCCAGCTATTCTACCAGAAAACAACCCCAAAAAAACAAAGTTCTGGCATGTAGCTTTATCCCAAAAAACAAAAACTTGCGCTGAGTTCCGGCCGCATTGATCAAAAGTCCGCTCGGTGTCCGCTTAACTTCCATGTGCTCCGAACAGTAAACATGATGGAGCGTTGAAGCAATTGAGTGTTGGTTAAAACATGTATAAGGGCCGATTGAATCACAACCTCAAATGGTAGTATTTCCGGTTATGTAAAGCTGCAAGAGGAACCCTTGGATCATGAGGCTACAATGTATAAAATTGAAGATGAGAAAAAGTGGGGGGGGGAAAGGACAAAATGGCCAGGAAAATTAATACTCATGACATAAATGTTACAGGTTAAAAATGAGAGCCCCTGAAGTCAGGGGTCAAGCAAAAAGATGTAGCTCTTGAGGAGTGTAGTTACAACCCCTGGAAAGTGCATTCAATTTCCTTCACCTCGATACACAAGGAGCTCCAGAGTGCTTGCTCTTCCATCTTGTGTCGGATTGGCATATAACCTTCCTTATTTGGATGAGATATTTGCTGGGAATATCATGTATGCCTCTGTGGTGCCTGATAAATGGTTAAGCAGCAATACTCCTGTTTGTGTGTCACAAAACCTTGTGGGAAGTCAGTTGCATCTATCCGTAACCTGCACAACGGGTGCAATCAGAATCCTGAATCTTCCTTGCTCATTTCTCCTGTAGTCAAAGAGCGCCGTTGTGCAGTCTGCAATTAGGAAAGTTCCTTATCCGGCCAGTCACATGCATCTGCAGGATTATCAAAAAAGTTCACATCGCCTTTATACTGTACCCTGAGCCTGCTTGGGTACAGCGTGCTGTACTGCACCTCCTTTTCACGGAGCCTTCTGCGGACATCAAAGGAGAGACGTTGCATGCCAGCTGAAAAATCGGGGAATAGCATTACCTTGGCATTTTCATATTTTAATTCAGTAGATTTTCTTAATTGTGCCAAAATCATGTCCCTGTAGTTCAGGAACTGGAACAAAAATGGTCTGGGGAAGGCTCCCGGGGGCCCTTTTACCAGTAGGGACCCTATGTGCTCTTTCTACTACGTAAGTGGGGGGGGGGGGGGGGGAGGTAAATCTTTCAGAGTAAATTTGTAAAAAATGCCTCAGCAAACAGTACTGGCCTGTCTCCCTCCGCTCCCTCTGGCAGGCTGACCACCCTGATGTTTCTTCTCTGGCGATCTTCAGCATCATTTGCTCTGCGCTGAAGGGAGCTCACCAGGTCATGGAGTTTGGCAATGTGGGTACTCTGTGGGATGTATCTTCAACCCCGGTGAGCCTGCCTCTAATTTTGTCAAGGTCATGTCTGATCAGTGTGCATTCAGATGACAAGTGATCTATTCTCCACATTAGTTCCGACTTACTAGCGTTGATGGCCTCCAGGATTGGCCTGGTGATCGCCTCCGTGTCCACCAGTCCATCTGCTGGGTCAGTGGTAGCGCGCAGCTCCGCTGCGTCCCCTGTCTGCGCCATCTTGGCCGCTGTGTGTTTGGCACGCTGCTCGGCTTTCCGTGAAGACAAGATGGGGGTGGAGTCTCGGTCCGTCTCCTTAGTGGAGCGGGTCTGGCGCTGGTCTTTGTGGGCCTTCTGTAGCTTTTTAGAAGCAGATGACTGCATCCCTGCGTTCCTCCAACCTTCCCACAGATGCCGGTCCTGTTTATGCCTGGGTTAAGACTCTCCAATTCAGTGGATTATATAAGGATACACGGAGCTGTGAACAGATGTGTGCTGCCTCGATCACATCTGGCCACGCCCCCCCATTATGAGGCAATCTTATTCATTTCTAAACCTGATAGAAAAATGTATATACAAACAATTCAGTACACTGCATTGATTATATAGTGGTTCTATTTGTAGTGGATGGGGTCCTGTTCTGTTCATAATACATATAAGCCCCCACCCCCTGAATTCAATGCATTGAGGTGAAAAAACATGAGGGTTTGCAACACCTTTAATGCATACAATACATTAAGATAAAAAAACGACTTCACAACTCCATTAAGATTTATTGCGGTTTATGTTGCATTTAGTTCTGCATACACAGGATCTTGCAGAATATACTTGCAATGTTTCCTCTGCATTAAAGGAGTTGTAAAGGCTGAAGCATTTTTATCTTAATGCATTTCTATGCATTAAGATAAAAAAAATCCTTGTGTAGCAGCACCCCCTAATACTTGAGCCTGATCTCTCTAGCAATGTCCACGAATGTCTAAGCCATCCAGTACACTCCTGATTGTCTGAGACACAGCAGCAGCGCCATTGGCTCCCGTGGCTATCGGTCAGTCAACCAATTGGGGAGATAGCTGGCTGAGGGGCACTCGATGGGGTGGGCCAGGAGCACAAGAGGGACGAGAGTCTCTGGGCTGCTTTGTGCAAACCCAACTGCACAGAGGAGGCAAGTATGACATGGGTTTTTTTTATTTGTTTTTTTTTTTTTTTTCCTGAGATTCTGCTTCCTTTTGTGGTAAATGCTTTTTCTTGTTAAATTGCTGTACATGAAACTAGATTGATTTTTTTTTTTTTTTTTTTTTTTTTTTTAACAGGCTTGGATTCATTCTCTGAATCAAGACAATAAAGCTTCCCTTCTGGAGTGGATGGAAAAGTGTAATATTAATCTTGTACAGGTTAATGGTCAGAGGAAATATGGCGGCCCTCCTGCAGGTATGGATAATAGGCCAGACCAGTTATGCTGTGGAAAATTCATAAATCTTAATGCAGTTGTAACCCCAAATTAAAAAAAAAGTATCCTGTTCCTTTTAGGCCTCATGTACACTGGACGTTATAAAAAAGCCAGTAGCATTAGCTGTAAAATGAATTTTTCAGCTGTAGCATTTTAGCAAAACTATACTCCCACAAAAGCTTATGGCTCAAAAACACTGATATATCCAGAATAGCAGCGTTTGTCAGGGTTTAAAAAATTCCTTAAAACCCACTAGTTCTGTGTGGGGTTTTTTTTTTTTTTTTTTTTTTTTTTCAGCCAGAAAATGCCCCTGACAAAACAGCCTAACATGTTAGTTTACTGGCTGCAGAAAAAACATCTGAAGCCAAAAACAGCAGCTGTAAAACCATTCAGTATGCATGAGGCCTTAACCACTTGCTGCCCACCATATAGCAATATGACGTCGGCAAAGTGGTTTCAATATCCTGACCGGGTGTCATATGACTTCCAGCAGGATATCAAGCTGCATCGTGGTGATCGTTGTGGTGTGTCAGTTTGACACACCGGAACTCCGATCTAGGTAAAGAGTCTCTGATGGAGACTCTTTACCACGTGATCAGCTGTGTCAAATCATGGCTGATCACGATGTAAAGAGGAAGAGCCGGTGATCGGCTTTTCCTCACTCGCATCTTTCAGACGCGAATAGAGCAGAGCTGATTGGCTGCTCCTCTGACGGGTGGGTCTCTGCTGATCATCAGCGCAGCCCCCCCAAGGATGCCCACCCTAGACCACAGGGATGCCAATCGGTGCCCACAATGGGCATCACTGATTGGCAGGCATTATTTGGCACTAGCATCCATCCGTACCATCAAGTGTAAATCAGTGTCTCGAACAGTGCCCATCTGCTGCCTATCGGTGCCACCTCATTGGTGGCCTTCAGTGCCCATCAGTGAAGGAGAAAGCTGTTTTGTAACAAACCTTTTTTCAAAATTTGCTATTTTTATTTATTATTTTTATTTATTATTTCTCCAAGCGTCTTCCAGGACAGCCCATGAGACCTTGGGCTCCTCCTACCAGGACAGGAAACGCGTCGCCCCCACCAGATAAAAGGGCGGTCCTCCAGGCCCATGTCAGTTATTTGTGTTTCCTCCGGACGGGGGGTAACATGTTCATGGAACCTGCTCCCATAGGCCTTATAAGCAGGGGCTTTGTATGGCTTTTTTCTGGGGCAATATCACTTACCTCTTCCTCTGCCAGAAGCAGCACACCGCTGGGGAGGTTGGCTGTGTTGCTGTTTTCTGTCCTCAGTGCCTGGAGAGGGCCAGGACCGGTGTGAGGTCGTGCCCCTAGCGCAGTGCATTGCACTCTAGCTCAGCTGAGCTTCGGTTGTCCTTCCCTGCCGACAGCCTGGCTGATCTGAGCAAGGAATGGAGGAAGCCGCAGCGTTCGAGGGGGCGGAGCTATTGCGCTCCAAGCTGGCCCACAGGAAGTGCCTGGAGAGGGTTACTTCCGGGGCATATGACATCATCATCGGGCGCCGGAGACGAGGTTCCAGTCTTCATAAACGGCGCGAACAGAGAACGCTGGCTGCTGGTGTTTCTTGGTGTTAAGCAGCCAGGCTGTGGATGACCAAGAGGGGCAGAATGGATCCTCCTGCAGTACCTGCACAGGCAGCGGATGCAGTTCCCAACACCAGCACCTCACAGGTAAGCCTGGGGTGTTCTGTCACCACCTTACTATCCCTGTGAGTGTTCCCCTCCCCCCTCTGTAGTAGTGGGTGTAAGGGGACACACTTCCTCCCTCCTGCACGTGGTGTTACGGAGTGATTGTGTGGCTTTAATTACATTGTGGGTCATTTATTTTGTCTTGCAGACCAAGACTCGGGACAAGGCCTAAGCGCAGCCACTTAAAAGGAATTGTGCGGTTTGCGCAAACAAATTGAGCTCCTCATGGAGCAAAGCAGTTTGTCACACCTGTATAGAAGGCCTAGTAAAGGATGACCCGGTTGCCTCGTGCCAGAAGATGCTTACTTCTGTTAGGGATGAGCTTGCGTCCACCTTCAGTTCCTTTAGAACGCTTATTGACAAGCTCCAGACTCCAGCAGAGAGTCCGTCTTCACTGAGTGCGTCAGTAAGCACTCCGCAGCAGGCAGAGTGAAGACTCTGAGGCTGAGGTCAGATCTACCCGTTCTTCTCTGGAAGAATCAGGGTCAGATACAGAGCCCAGAGATAGAGAATCCACTCGAGGCTCAAGATTTAAGTTATCTGTTGAGGATGTAGATGACTTATTAAAGGCTATCTATACTACCCTTGAATTAAAAGAGGAAGAGGTTCAGTTATCCAAACATGATCTTATGTATAAGGGATTACATAACAGAAAATCAAGAGTGTTTCCAGTTCATAGTTCTTTGGTTGATACTATTAAACTGGAATGGGATAATCCTGAGAGAAAACCATTCTTCTCTAGTAACCTAAAAAGGTTTCCTTTTGATGAGGACACTGCGCAGCCATGGAATAAGAATCCCAAGTTAGACGCACCTCTTTCAAAAGTTTCAAAAAACTCGGACCTGGCGTTTGATGATATGGGTACGCTTAAGGATCCGATGGACAAGAGGGGGGATATCCTTCTCCACAGAGCCTGGGACTCAGCAGTTGGAAACCTGAAACCAGATTTGGCTTCCACTTGTGTGGCCAGAAATCTGGAGGTTTGGTTGACTCAGATTCAGTCACATCTGTCAGCAGGTACCTCCAGAGAGCAAATTTTAAAGTCTTTTCCTCTCCTATTTCAGGCAGTGGGTTTTTTGGCAGATTCTTCCGCTGAGTCGGTAAGAATGTCAGCCAGGACTTCGGCTCTAGTGAACTCGGCCAGGAGAAGCCTTTGGCTTAAGACCTGGTCAGGGGACTCGGCCTCCAAGTTGCGCCTTTGTGGCCTTCCTTTAACTGGCGATCATTTATTTGGCCCAGGTCTACAGGAGGCACTGGAACGCACGGCTGATAAGAAAAAGGCGTTTCCAGAGAGAGTTCAGACAGCCAGAAAATTTTTTCGTGGCCAAAACAGGCAACAGAGTCCTAGAGAAAAGGACAGCAGGCCGAAAAAGCATTGGACTGGGCACAAAGGCAGAGGCAAAGGGGGAGTGCTATTTAACCCTCCTCAACAGCCCGCCAAGCCGCAGCGACTTGTGTTCCCCGGTGGGAGGGAGATTGAGGGCCTTCATCCCACAGTGGGCAGCAGTCACTCTGAGCCCCTTCGTCCTGGACCTAGTGACCAACGGGTACAGGCTGGAGTTTGTTCACCAACCACCAGAACGTTTGTTGGTCACATTTCCTCCACAAGATCGGGAGAAAGCGAGGGCTCTGGGTCTCCAGATCGGAGACTTATTAGATCAAAAAGTCCTGATTCCTGTTCCTCGATCGGAGCGGGGCAAGGGATTCTATTCCCATGTATTTGTGGTCAGAAAGCCGGCAGGAAAGTTTCGACTTATCCTGAATCTCCGGACCTTAAACAAGTCCATCAGATACAAGCATTTCCGTATGGAGACGGTTTTTACAATCAAAAACCTACTATACCCAAACTGCTTTATGGCCACGTTGGACTTAAGGGATGCTTATCTTCACATCCCTATCCATCCAGCCTTCCAAAAGTTTTTGAGATTGGCAGTGAAGACGGGTATGGGGACCCGACATTTTCAATTTCAGGCCCTCCCCTTCGGTCTTTCCTCAGCCCCACGCATCTTTACGAAGGTGTTGGGGGAAGCGCTGGCTCCTCTAAGATTAAAGGCAATAACGGTTATCCCTTACTTAGACGACCTCCTGATAGTGGCAAAATCATACCAAAGGCTGTTGGAAGATCTCCAGGCTGTACAGGACTTCTTACAGTCCCTAGGCTGGCTAATAAACAAAGAAAAATCGTCCTTGATTCCGGCCCAGAAAGTAACTTATCTGGGTTACGATTTTTGCTCCGTGAACCAAAGTTTTTCTTCCTCAGGAGAAGATTACCAAAATGTTCCAGACTATGTCAACATTGCAGACCAACCAGTCGGTCTCTCTGAGACAGGTGTCGAGGGCAGTGGGTCTTATGACCTCATGTTTTCCCGCAGTACCATGGGCGAGACTCCGTCAGCGTCCGTTACAAAGGTTTCTTTTAAGAAACTGGGACGGGGACGTAAGGTCCCTGGAGTCAAGGATCTGGCTTCCCAACAGGATAAAAAGAAGCCTGTGGTGGTGGAGAGCTGGTCAGCACCTGGCAGGAGGTCTCCCATGGTCCTTTCCCATTTCCCGAAGGATTACCACGGATGCGAGTTCCTGGGGATGGGGGGCCCACCTCAGCAATGCAGTAGCACAAGGAGAGTGGTCCCCAGAGGAGGCAAGGGCCTCATCCAATCAAAGAGAGCTGCTTGCAGTCCAGAGAGCCCTCCAGTCTTTTCAGATGGAGGTCAGGGGTCACAACCTCCAAATCCTGTCAGACAATATAGCGACAGTCGCGTATATCAACAAGCAGGGAGGCACGAGAAGCCGGAGGCTTCAGTCCATTGCCCAGGAGATCCTTTCATGGGCAGAGGGGAATCTAGCCTCCATTTCTGCTGTACACCTGAAGGGGAAAAACAATTGCCTGGCAGATTATCTCAGCCGTCACAGGATAGACCGAGACAACTGGTCCCTTCATCCCGAAGTCTTTGCAGACCTCACCAAGAGATGGGGTTATCCGGTAGCGGATTTGTTCGCAAACCGAGACAACCGCAAGACGGAGATTCTTTTCCATGAACCCGGCAGACCAAGCCTTGGGGATCGATGCTCTGGCAAACCCGTGGCCTCCAGGCCTATGTTATGCCTTTCCGCCAATCAGGCTGATTCCAGTAGTCCTCCGGAAGTTTCGGCTGGAAGAGACAGATCTGATTCTAATTGCCCCGTTTTGGCACAAGAGGCCATGGTTTTCCCTGCTACAGTCTCTGGTTTCAGAGCCTCCGTGGAGTCTTCCGAAAAGGGAAGACCTATTATTGCAGGGTCCAGTATCACACCCTCAGGTGGTTTCCTTAAACTTGACGGCCTGGTATCTGAAGAAAAGATACTGAGCGCCCAAGGGTTCTCTGACAAAGTAGTCAGGACTCTCGTGAATTGCAGGAAGCCAGTTACTAGAGCCATATATTCCAAAGTTTGGAAAAGGTTTAACTCATGGTTATCTGAAAATGATAGATTAGCTCATGATATTCCGTCTATTTTGGAATTTTTCCAAGAGGGTGTCGACAAAGGTCTTTCTGTTAGTACCTTAAAGGTACAGGCGGCAGCTATTAGTGTGTTCCTCCAGTTTTCTCTCCTGGAAAATCCCACTATAGCCAGATTTTTCAAATCTATCTCTAGGGCCAGACCAGTAGTGGTGAGAAGTTGTCCAACGTGGGATCTGTCCCTAGTACTTCAAACTCTGGTAGAATTTCCGTTTGAACCTCTGGAAAGTATGTCAGTTAAGTTACTTACATTAAAAACTGTGTTCCTTATAGCTGTTACCTCAGCTCGTAGGGTAAGTGAGTTGCAGGCCCTATCAGTTAGGGAGCCCTTCCTCACGATTTTTGAGGATCGAGTTGTGTTACGAACCGATCCAGGTTTTTTGCCCAAGGTGGCAAGTACATTCCACCGATCTCAGAACATTGTATTGCCAACCTTTTGTAGTTCGCCACAGGGCGACTTAGAAAGAAAATTTAGTTTTCTAGATGTAAGAAGGATTCTCTTGGTCTATCTTGAGGTCACGAAGACCTTTAGGAAAACTGATGCCTTGTTTGTCCTCTTTTCTGGAGTTCACAAGGGGAATAGTGCATCTAAAGCCACATTGGCTAGATGGATAAAGCAAGCCATCTTGGAAGCTTACAAAATTAGGGAGGTCCCTACACCTTTTGTTACTGCGCACTCAACTAGAGCCTTGTCTACGTCTTGGGCTGAGAGGGCTGGTGCCTCACCGGAACAAATTTGCAGGGCTGCCACTTGGTCCAGTTACTCGACCTTCATTAAACATTATCGCCTGGATCTCCTATCAGCTCAGGAGCAGGCGTTTGGTCGTAAGGTCCTTCAGGCAGTTGTCCCTCCCTAGACTGGTAAGTTCTGGCTCATCGTCTCATGGGCTGTCCTGGAAGACGCTTGGAGAAAAGCTGAGTTAGACTTACCGGTAACTCCTTTTCTGAGAGTCTTCCAGGACAGCCGGATTCCCACCCGGTATTGTCTGAAGTTATGTGTATTATGCATATGTTTTGCAGGGTCCTACGGTTCTTGAGAATACTGACATGGGCCTGGAGGACCGCCCTTTTATCTGGTGGGGGTGACGTGTTTCCTCTCCTGGTAGGAGGAGCCCAAGGTCTCATGGGCTGTCCTGGAAGACTCTCAGAAAAGGAGTTACCGGTAAGTCTAACTCAGCTTTTCTCCAGCTTATTATTATTATTATTATTATTATTATTTTTACAAAGAGCTCTATTTGTGCGAAAAAAAATAATTTAGTTTGGGTAGTGTTGTATGACCGTGCAATTGTCATTCAAAGTGCAACAGCGCTGAAAGCTGAAAATGGGTCTGGGCAGGAAGGTGTATAAGTGTCCAGTATTAAAGTGGTTATAAAGGCAGAAGGTTTTTTTGATCTTAATGTATTAAGTTAAAAAGCCTTCTGTGTGCAGCCCCCCCAATACTTGAGACCCCCCTCTATCCAGCAATGTCTGGGACTCTCCCTCCTAACTGACTTTGATCGACAGCCAATCAGGGGAGAGGGGGTGGGGCCAAACAGGTCTCCATGTCTGAATGGACACACGGAGCTGCAGCTCGGCTTGGGTGCCTCCATAGTAAGCTGCTTGCTGTGAGGGCACTCAACAGGAGTTAGGAGCCAGGAGGTCCAAAGAGGGACCCGAGAGGAAGAGGATCTGTGCTGCTTTGTGCAAAACCCCTGCACAGAGCAGGTAAGTATAACATAACATGTTTTTTATTTTTATAGAAAAAAAGCTTTTACAATCGCTTTAAAGCAGGGGTCTCCAAATGTTCTAAACAAAGGGCCAGATTATTGTCCTTCAGACTTTAGGGGGCCAGACTTGGGTAAGTGGTAGTAGAAAATGTATTAGTGTCAGTGGGAGTAAATAAGGCCCCTCATCTTTGGTAGCTCTGAAACCCGAAAAGTTATCTCAGCATTGGCATCCTCCCCTGAGAAGGGGTGGCTGGTCAGAGTGAGCCTTCAGGGGCCTTGGAATGTTTGCAACTGTTTACAACACTGCAGCCCCTACCTATATTTCTACGTTTTTTTTCTCGGCCATGATAGTATGGGGAAAAAAGGTTAGCGACTTTAATCGCATCCCAGATTGGGATAAAATGCGACATATTCTATTCCGTTACCCTAGGAACCTCAAACTGAGGATCTGTGGGCAGGAGAAGATTTTTTTTCTTTTTTTTTCTCTGAGGACCGTGAACAGGCTGACTTCTCTTCTGAGGGGTCCTATGCGGAAGATCAACTTCACATTGTGGGTGCAATTTCTTACTGAATTGGTCCGCTCCACATTTTATGCTACCCTTAACTGAGTGTCCTTGTTTTGGGTTCGCTAAAGTCTCCTCAAAGCTGTGCATGCCTTTCGTGTCCATTCATTGTTGGGAAAGTTCATGTATTCTGAGTGGGATCATCCAAATAAGCACTTTTTTTTTTCCCTCCTAAAAGGTTTTTCACACTTTATCCTATTGAAAAAAAAAAAAAAAAAACTTTCTAAAGGTGGAAGAGCAATTGACGCTGTTATATCTTCTGATTAAGTTTGACTTGTCGTCAGACAATGCTCAAATACTTAGGGATCCAACAGAGAGTTGGAATTCCTATTAAAAAAACATATATTTCTCAAGTCGTCTTCCAGGACGGCACCCTGAGAGATGACTGGTCCTCCTGACAGGAAACACAATCAAGATAGAGGTTAAAAACCCCGCCCCTCCCTGCACTCCTCAGTTTTTTGCTGTGGAGAAACAATCAGTTTTTTTTTTTTCCTAATAGAGCTAAGGCCGTGGGCTGGAAGTCTCCCCCTGGGTGCCAGACTGCAGGTTTTTGGAAAGCCTCTGGGTCTGGTAGGGCTTGCCCTTCCCGGGGGGTTCGTTTCCCCTATTTCTCAGGGGGGCAATGAAGAGCTCCCCATGAGAACTGGAGGACCCTGGGCACTCTCCAGAACTCCAGGGACCATGTTCCTGCTCCCCCTTCTCCTTACCTTACAATCTCAGGAGATGATTGTGCCGCAGATCTGTCTTTCCCCTGCACTGTGTGCAGGGGTGTGCTGTGTCTCCTGGCCGCCTCAGCGCCGGCGGAGGTGTATATTTGGCGCCATTTTGCGGTAGATCTTTCTTGAGGAAATGACGTCACGGCGGCCCAGACGCTAGAGCGCGCGGGCCCCGCAGACCTCGGCAAGATGGCGGCGGCGCTCAGAACGCCATGAGACAGCAGCCGGCTCATGGCCTACAGGTACCAGCTTTTAAAAAGGGGGTAGTTTCGGGCAGCAGAGGGCAGCATCGCTGGGCAGGGAGCAGGCGTCCACCACTTACTTGCTGCAATGGAGCAGGAGGAGTCTACAGCCGTTTTGGAGGCCACTGGGGGTGAGTCTACCAGGCTGGAGGAGATAAGGGAGGGGGTGGCCCCCTAGCCTTACCCTCATAAGGGATCTCTGTTTAAATTTTATTACTAGCTAAACGGGCTTCTTGTTTTTGCAGACACAGAAACCCAGAGTGTTGCCAGTAGACCAAGACCCAAAAACCCTTCCCGAACCAAAAGGTGTGGATACTGCAATGACAAATTAGCAGCAGAGCACACCAAGCCGTTTTGTTATAAGTGCATTTACAAATTGTCAGGGAAGGAAGCTTCAGAAGTTATGAGAAATTTTCTCTCAGTACAATCTGAGATGCTGTCCACACTTAAAGCCTTTCAGGCTAGCCTCAATGCTAGACAGGATAGCAGAGAGGGCTTATCCTCCCAGGAAAGTGCTATTTCTAATGTTAGACAGGGGAGCACCGCTCCGCAGAAACCCCCATCTTCTCAGGATTCGGAGGAGGCGGAGGAAGTGGAAGATCCCTGCCGTAGTCTCTTTGAAGGGGAAGACGCAGAGGATAGCCAGGAGGAAGAGACATTCCAGACCAGGCTGACATATTTTCTCTACAGATGATATGGAGGGCCTCCTAGAGGCTATTTATGCTTCCGAGGAGATCCAGGAGCCAGAGGCACAGACTTCTGTACAGGATAGGTTGTATCAGGGGTTGTCTAAAGCTCAGTCCAGGGTGTTACCTATCCACCAGTCTTTAAAAGACATTGTTTTAAGTTAATGGAAGGAGCCAGAAAATAAACTTCAGAAGTTTAAAACCTGGAAACGCAGGTGTCCGTTTAAGGAAGAGGAGCAGGAGAAGTTTTTTAAACTTCCCAAACTGGATGCATCTCTGGCTCAGGTGTCTAAACAATCTGACCTGTCTTTTGAAGACGCAGGTAACATTCGGGACCAAATGGACCATAGGTGGGAAACCCTTTTACGCAGGGCCTGGGAGGCCAATGCGGCGACATTAAGTCCGGCTTTACCGTGTATAGCTAGAAATACTAACATGTGGCTTAATAAACTGACAGATCATGTGACATGCACTTCCAAGTCCAAGGATCTTTTGGACTCTCTGGAGGTAATTGGTAAGGCGGTAGCCTTTCTTGCAGATGCTGCAGTGGAGTCCGTGCGGACTTCGGCAAAGACGGCAGCTCATCTTAATTCAGCCAGAAGAGCCATATGGGATAAGACCTGGGATGGGGACCATACCTCTAAAACTAGGTTATGCGGCCTTCCTTTTGAGGGGTCTCTCCTGTTTGGTACAGGGTTGGACCAAACCCTCTCCAGATCTACGGAGAAAGGAAAGAAATTTCCGGTAAAACCTAAAAAGGTCAAGAGATTTTTTTCGAGGCCCCCCAGGTCAACAACCAGTTTAAGGATTGGAAGGAAAGAAATGGGGTGTTGGAAAAGCCAAACAAAAAGGAGCTCTCCTTTTCTCCGGCCCTAAGGTTGCAGACAAGGCTCCCAAGTGACGCCAGCACCAAGGTGGGAGGGAGGCTGGCACAATTTATCCCTCAGTGGGAGCGGATAGCCCTGAGCCCTCTGGTCCTTCAGTGGATAAGAAAAGGCTACAGGCTAGAGTTTGCTTCCAGGCCTCCGCAGTCATTTCTACTGACCTTTCTACCCAGAGAAAAACCAAAGGCCATAGGACTCATGGAAAATATCAGGCAGTTGGTGAGTCAGTCATTCTCTCTGTTCCGGCGGATCAGCAAGGAAGGGTTTTTTTTTCCCATGTCTTTGTAGTTCCCAAACCATCCGGGAAATTCAGGTTAATCCTGAATCTAAAGAAATTAAACGCCGTCCTGCGATACAAAAGATTTCGCATGGAATCGGTCTACACGGTCAAACCTTTTGTTAAAGGAAGTTTTCATGGCTATCATAGACCTGAAGGATGCATATCTGCATATTCCCATTCTACCGCAACACCAGGCATTCCTTCGCTTTGCTATTCGCACAGATCAGGGTACCCAGCACTGACAGTTCCAGGCCCTACCCTTCGGGCTGGGGGCCAGCCCAAGGGTATTTACAAAGATCCTTGCAGAGGTCATCTCCTACCTGCACCTTCAGGGGATCTCTCTGATACCGTATTTAGACGACCTGTTGGTCTACAACCTTTCCAGGGAATCCCCTTCTGGATCTGGACAGGGTAATATCCACCTTGGAGTCCCTGGGATGGTTGAGAAGTCACGAGAAATCCTCCCTGACTCTTTCTCAGACCAAGCTCTACCTGGGCCTGTGGGTGGACTCAGTAGGGCAGAAGCTGATCCTCCCGCAGGAGAAAATGGAAGCACTGATTTCTTCAGTGTCTTCAATCCAGCGTCGAGGTGTGTCCAGAAGAGTAATCATGAGGATTCTAGGTCTTATGACTTCATGTATTCTGGCAGTACCTTGGGCCCAGCTCCACTCAAGACCCCTGCAAAACTTCCTGCTATCCTCATGGGATGGAAAGAAGGAATCCCTGGATATTCAGGTTGTCATCCCTCAAGAGATAAGAAATTCCTTACTTTGGTGGCTCAACCCTCAAAGGTTGGGGGCAGGTCATCTTTGGTCCCAGCTCCAGCCGGTCAGAATAATGACCGATGCAAGCTCGTGGGGATGGGGGGCCCATCTAGAAGAACTCCAAGCTCAGGGTGTTTGGGACAGATGACAGAACTGCGTCTTCCAATTTCAGGGAATTGTTAGCTGTCAGGGAGGCTCTAATAGCCTTCGATAGCAGGATCAGGGGGAGAGAGGTTCAGATCCTCTCCGACAATTCCACGACAGTGGCTTTCCTGGACCGTCAGGGGGGTACACGGTCACTTTCCCTAATGAGATTGACACAGGAGATTCTAGAATGGTCGGAACAAAGGATACCGTCCATCTCTGCGGTGCACATAATGGGAGTTTTCAGCATAAAAGCAGATTTCCTCAGTCGTCACAGTACAACAGGGGGAATGGGAGCTGAATCCTGAGGTTTTCTCCCTGGTCTGTCAACAGCTAGGCACACCAGAGATAGATCTCTTTGCCCGCAGGGAAAACAGGAGAGTCAAATGATACTTTTCCCTCTGCAGGGAACGGGGGTCCGAGGGGGTGGACGCATTAGCTCAGGAATGGGATTTCAGTCTAGCTTTTCCTCCCTTAGCCCTGATTCTGAGAATCCTGCAAAGACTAAGTCGAGCCAGGGGCAGTTTGATCTTGATTGCCCCCTGGTGGCCCAAGAGGTCCTGGTTTCCCACGTTGTGGAACTGGGCGGTTTTACCTTCGGTTCAGCTTCCAGAACGTCAGGATCTTCTACTTCAAGGCCTTCTTTACCATCCAAACCCCGGTTTCTTCAGATTGACAGCCTGGCAACAAGGGGTGTTCAGAGTGATTGACACTCTGTTGCTGAGTAGAAAGCCTGTAACGAGGCGCATTTATGCTAGTCTGGGGGGCCTTCTCCCGTTGGGGTGAAGCGAGAGGGGTCCCCCAGAAAGAGATTCCAGTTATCTTAGACTTCCTACAGGAGGGAGTAGACCGGGGTTTAGCTACCTAGACTCTGAGGGTTCAGGTGGCGGCTTTGTCTAGTTTTCTGGATATTAAATTGGCTCTAGATCCTTTAATTAAGAGATTCTTGTCGGCTAGAGAGAGACTTTCCCCGGAGCAAGTGAAGGAATTTCCACCGTGGGATTTATCTTTAGTCTTGGAGGCCCTGACCAGGGCACCCTTTGAGCCGTTGGCTCAATCTTCAGTTAGTTCTCTTAGAAAACAGAATTAATCTCAGACAGGACCCTTTATACCTTCCTAAGGTTTCTTCATGCTTCCATAGGTCACAAGAGATTATTTTACCCTCCTTCTGTCTCAATCCACAGAACAAGAAGGAAAGGGCCTTCCATACGTTGGATGTCAGGAGATGTCTGTTGCTTTACCTAGAAAAGGTTAGAGTTCAGGAAATCTCAGCATCTGTTCAGTTTTTGTGGAGTTCGGAGAGGCGAACAGGCCTCTAGAACGACTATTGCTAGATGGATTAGACAGGCTATTGCCATAGCTTATGAGCATTCAGGCCAGAGGGTTCCAACTAATCTTAAGGCTCACTCTCTACAAGGTCTCTGGCAACCTCTTGGGCAAAAAGAGCCGGAGCATCGGTAGATCAAATTTGTAAAGCAGCAACGTGGTCAAGCCAGAACATTCCTGAAACATTAGAGTGGAACTTCTGTCACCCCAGGACCTGGCCTTCAGTAGAAAGGTCCTGCAAGCGGTTGTCCCACCCTAAGGTAGGCCTGAGCTACTTGCTCTTCTCTCAGGGTGACGTCCTGGAAGACGACTTGAGAAAATGACCAGTAACACTTACCGGTAACGGTGTTTCTGGGAAGTCTTCCAGGTCGGCAGGCCTACTTCCCACCTGGTTTGTATTATTATAGAGTGGTACATTGGAGGTGTTTTTGTTTCACTTTCATGCACTGGTGTGGGTCAATACTTTTGCACAACGGAGGTGTGCAGGGGGGGCGGGGTTTTTAACCTCTATCTTGATTGTGTTTCCTGTCTGGAGGACCAGTCATATCTCAGGGTGCTGTCCTGGAAGACTTCCCAGAAACAGTTATGTGTAACTGGTCATTTTTCCTGACAGGTTGAGTGTCTCAGCCTGTGCTGACACTAATTGGTATAGTTCAAATCCTTGAGAGACCAGTTTTAAACAGTAGCTCCTAGTAGCTTTATATTCTATCTTCAGGCCTTTCGCTGGAGATATATATATATATTCACCCCTGGCTGGTTTTCCTTTTTGCAGTGAACAGCTGTTTAGGAAATCTTGGGTAATTCATCCAAAGAATTGCTAGTGGAAAGGTACCCCTTCTCCATTTAAGAAAAGGAGTAAATATATTTCATTTAAACAAGCTCCTTCTCCAGTGCCAGGGGCATCAGCCTCCAGGCAGTCACGACTGCTTCCACTATCAAGTTCAAGCGATAATCCTCGGACAAAAACCTACAAACAAAATACTGAAGCCTCCTTATGAGGGGGTGCCCCCGCTTGCTCAGGGGGGGGGGGGGGGGGGGAGACTTCTGCAGTTCTCAAGGGTCTGGCAGAAAGAATGTTGAGACAAATGGGTGGTTTCTTCAATAGCTCTAGAGTACAATTTGGAGTTTCAAGAGTTCCGGTCTCCTTGTTTTCTCAGATCAAACGTACCTAAGATCCAGAGAGTCGTCTCTTCTAGCATTGGACCATACTTTAGCAAAGAGTGGTCATACTGGTCCCCATGAAAGAGCTGGAGTTAAGGTTTTGTTCAAACCTTTTTTCACTGCAAAATCGAAAGATGTCAAACCCATTCTGGATCTCGGGAATCTAAACCGGTTCCTGAATATCCGCTCTTTCACATGGAGTCAATTCAATCAGTTGTCTCCATCTTACTAGGAGAACTTTTTACGTCAAGGGTGCATACCTCCATGGGCATATTTCCCTGCTCACTAGAAATATTTTACTTTTTAAGGTAGAAAATCTTCATTTTCAGTTTGTAGCTCTGCTTTCGGTCTAGCTACTGCACCTTGAGTGTTTACAAAGGTTTTGGCTCCTCCTTCAGCCAGACTAAGGGCCCAAGGTATAACTATTCTAGTTCACCTAGACGATCGGCTCTTGATAGGCCAGTTGGTAGCCCACTTAGACCAAAGTACGGTCACCACATTCAACTACCTGGAATACCTAGGTTGGATTCTCAACTTAGAAAAAGCTTCCTTAAAACCATTAAGGAGATTAAAATACTTGGGTCTGTTCATAGATACACCCAGAAAAGGGTATTCTTTCCCTCAGATTTTCCAATGTGTCTGACTCAAAGGTGTGCCGGAGCCTCCGTTTATGGTTAATAACCGAAAAACTGCAAAGGGAAAAATCCTTCCTACAGTTACCTGGAAGTGGTAACTACGCCAACCTTTTTTAGGTTGGGGAGCAGTCCTTAAAGAACTGTCCAAGAGAAGTGGTCCAGATCAGAAATGACCTTGCCCATTAACATTCTACAGATTCAGGCAGAGCACTTGGTCCTGAGGGCCTGGACGTTTCATTTTGCGGAGCTGTCCTATCAGGATCCAATCCGACAATGCCACGGCAGTGGCCTATATCAATCAGATTATAAGAGAAAAACACACTTGAATCCACTTGTGTATAATATCAAAAAATAAAGGATCAAATGATTCGTCAATATGACGGGCTATCTCCCAAGTAGCAAAAAACCTGTACATATAGAAAAAAAAGGAAATGGGACCACAGCAGTCCCAGGAATGCAATCAAAGGGAGAATCAACAACGTAATTTGATCAGTTATATGATTAACTTTATTAAAAGATGCACAATAATTAGACAATCCCACATGTGTGGCACAAGTCCACACAAGTGGGACCCGTTCCTCCACGATACCTACTGACAATAGTAAAACATTACAAACTGTAGAAAAACATATCATTAAAAATAGATGCTGACTGTCCCCAAGCTTGAAGCTTCCTTGTGCAAATAACCTAAAGCGTGATTATAGAGTAATGTCCTCTGTATGTAGCAAACCGCTTATGATTGTCCCAGATCACCTATAAAACCTTGTGCCCTAACTAGGGCTTGAAAAATCTAAAGTGTCAGTAGGAACAGACAGAGCTATTGCCCAATGCAGCTGCTTTCATGTTGAAGCAATATGAGGATTGTAGTAGTAATCCTGCTGGCATGGATATAGATCAAATACCAGTTCATCTGTGCATAATTAAGCATAAAGATCTCAAATTATTCAGTGATAAAGCAGAACACACCTAAACAAGCTAAGTTTGGTTAGTTGGTACAAAGAACTGCAGGGTTCAATGCTGATTATATGAACCCCGGAGCCATCTTATGTCAATTAGTGCACATATCAGCCGTTAGTCTATAGCATATGAACAGACGTGGAAGCTTGTGTAAAAGAAATGTACCAGTCCACACAGGGTTCTTACCCTTGCCTTTGCCGTACCTGCTTAGCCAGAAGGTGTCTTTCACACGTCAGATTTGAACAAATCAGGCAGACAGGTTACGGTCGGGTGAATTCCATGTATCCGGCAGGATGATCACTTGTCCGCATGGAGAGCAGTGGATCTAATTACATCCGGTTCGCTGTACACTCAGGTCACTCAGGTACGTTCAACCAGCAGAGGGCACTCTATTCATTCCATACCAGCGCTTTTGCCTTCGGTATTTCAGTGCAAGGAATTGCCTATATCAATCACCAAGGGGGCACGAAGTTGTGCGGCCCAGAGAGGTGAATCATATCCTATCTTGGGCAGAAAACAATGTACCTTGCCTATTGGCAGTTTTTCATTCTAGGAATAGAAAATTGGCAGGCGGTCTATTTGAGTTGCCAGTGGCAGTTCCCGGGAGAATGGTTCCTTCACCCCGCTGTCTTCTGACAATAGGTCAAAGATGGATTCCAGACGTAGATATGTTTGTGTCCAGGTTCAACAAAGATTGTCAACTTTGTTAAGAACAAAGGATCCGCTAGCATGCAGAACAGGTGCCTTGGTGTTCCCATGGAATCAGTTTTACTGTTTTATGCATTCCCTCTTTTTCTGCCTGCATCCATGACTTCTTTGCAGGCTCGAGCAGGAAGGGAAGTCCGGTGATTCTTGTGGCCCAGAAGATCTTGGTATGCAGAGATCGTAAGGTTGGCGGTAGGGGTCCCATGGACCCTACCACCACATCCAGACCTTCTCTAGCAAGGTCCAGTATTCCATCTTGCCTTTCAAACGCTATATTTAACGGTTTGGCTATTGAGACCCACATTATGAGGAAGTGTGGGCTGTCAGGTTCAGTGGTATCTATCTTGGTTAATGCATGGAAGCCTGCCTCCATAATCATATTATGGAGTCTGGAAAGCATGTGTCTCCTGGTATGAAACCAGGGGTTGGCACCCCAGGAAATGGGTCATAGGTAGAATCCTTGACCTTCTGCAGATGGGGTTAGAAATAAAGCTGGCCTTGAGTACTTTCAAAGGACAGGTCTCGGCCTTATCAGTTTTTTTTTTTTTTTTTTTTTTTTTCCCAACTATCACTTTGCATTCTCTGGTTTGTAGCTTTATTCAGGGAGTAATTCAGCTTAATCCTCTGGTTAGGTCACCCCTGAACCCTTGGGACTTGAATTTAGTTCTGTCGGCATTACAAAAACAGCTTTTTTTTTTTTTTTTTTTTGCGTCGATACGACATATTCCCTTGGTCTTTTTTTGACAAGGAAACTAGTTTTTCTGGTAACCATATCTTCTGCAAGAAGGGTATCAGAGTTGGCTGCTCTTTCTTATTCACATTATTCACAAGGATAAGGTAGTATTGTGTCCTCATCCTAACTTTTTACCGAAGGTAGCATCAGGTTTTTATCTAAACCAGGATATTGTTCTACCTTCATTTTTTCCAGAACCCTGTTCTATGGAAGAAAAATCTCCTTGATGTGGTGAGAGCAGTCAAAGCCTACTTAAAGGCGACTGATCAGATTTGGAAAACGGATGTTTTGTTCGTATTGCCTGAAGGTCCTAAAAGAGGACAGGCAGCGTCGAAATCTATTTCTAAATGGATTCAATAAGTAATCATTCACGCTTATGGTTTAAAGATTCCGCCCTCTCAAATCAAGACTCACTCCTCTAGGGCTGTTAGTGCTCCATAGGCAGTGCATCACTAAGCCTCCATGGCTCAAATCTGCAAGACCGAAACTTGGTCTTCAATCCATACATTTACCAGTTTCGATCAGGTGAATATAAAAAGGCATGAGGATATCGCCTTTGGGCAGAGTGTGCTGCAGGCAGCAGTATAACTCCTCTAGTCTTGTGTTGCCCTAATTCTGTTGTGTCTCCCTCCCCTCAGTTGGCATTGCTATGGGATATCCCACATAGTGATTACTATGGCTCTGTCATGTGATGTGCGATTAAAGAAAATAGGATTTTTTAACAGCTTACCTGTAAAATCCTTTTCTTTTGAAGTACATCACTGGACACAGAGGTCCCGCCCCTCATTCTAGTATACACGTGTATTACTTTGCTTCAAAACTGAGGTACTCCCGGTATGGGAGGGGTTATTTAGGGAGGCAACTTCCTGTTTAGGGTGTGCCAGTGTTCAGCACCTGAAGGACTATAACCCACATAGTGGTTACTATGGCTCGGTGTCCTGTGATTTACTTCAAAAGAAAAGGATTTTACAGGTAAACCGTTATAAAAATCCTATTTTTATATACCAAGCGATTTTTGTCTCTCCTGATTTGGGATGTACACAGTTCTGCAACATACAGCCCTGTCTAGTGTTGAAGACTTTCCTGCAGTTCAGGAACGCTTACAAGTTTCCTTCCCACCTGCACCTGTGACTGGATATTGAAAGGAGAAGCGGTAAATTATAGAATCAATCCGTCACTCTGCTCTCTCCTGATCGTTTTTTCCTTGTGCTGCATATCCTTTTTCTGAGCTCTGCTGTAATGCAAGAGGCTGCTAACACTTTAAATTCAGGTGCAAACCCTGCTTGTATTTTTAAAAATGCTTCATGATGTCTTGAAAAATTTTATTTGTAAATTTGTCATTCCGCTTCAACTTTCTGATATCATTTTATTGACTTTTTCAGTTATTGGCTTACAAAAGTCTGTTTCTGCTACCAAGATAGCATAGGTGACCTACAGACTTCTCAGCACAGGTTATATTCCCTGCTTCTAGATTTTTGGTTCTTGTGAGTTACAAAATGTAGCAAAGTATGCTGTTAAAGGAAATGTATATTAAAAGAATACTAATGTTACAATTTGACACCTCCTGAAAATGTAGATTCTGGCTTTACTACTTTTCAGTCACAGAAAAAAAAAAAATGTATGCAGTCAGATGTGTGATGTACAGCTAGTGTTTTCAGACTGAGAGGTCAGCAATGGCTGCCCACCTACTTTATTTAGCTAGGTTTCTTCAAAATGCACACCAAAAGGTCATTCAATCAGGGTTTACAGCACACTGTCACCTAAACCATTTTGCTTTTATTAAATTCCCATGGTCATCTTTGTCCTGAAGGTCATTGTTACCCTAGAAAGGAAGGGCCTGTCTTAGTTGCTGTCCCGTGTTGTCACACGTGACCATGCCACTATTCATTGCTCAGGCTTGGTCTAATCTACAACCATCATGAAGCCTGCAATGAGAGATGACATGTAAATCAACCTGATACACGTGGCTCTGAAGAAGCCACCTTTAGAGCCTATCAGACATTCTGTTGACTTTCATACAAGGTGGCCTTTTTGGTTGCAATTATGCCTGTGTGAAGTCTGAATTGGCATCCTTATTTAAGGAGTCTTTGGTGTTGCTACCAGAGGTATTTCCCTGCCTCTCATTCCATCACAAGGTGGATTAAATGGGTTAAGTGAAGGCCTATGGTCTTAAGGCTAGGATGCCTCCCTTTCCTGTAAGGACACATTCTATCAGATCTGCCAGCCCTTCAGAAGCCTTCCAGCACCGGGTATCTGTTTCACAGGCTTTCAACACCACCTACACTTTATTTGTTTTAGTAGTTTAAAGCATCGTATGCCTGTCTTGGGTGTAAAGCTCTGCAGGCTACCCTTAGTTTTTGAGCCCTTATGAACTTTTAGGTTATGTGGGCATGTTGACATGGCTTATAATGTTGCCTAACCCTTGGTTGGACTGCTTTTTGGCAGGGTGGATTTGTTTTAAATCAAGTCTACTTAACCACTTGACAACTGGGCACTTAAACCCCCTTCCTAACCAGACCAATTTTCAGCTTTTGGTGCTCTCACATTTTGAATGACAATTACTCAGCCATGCAACACTGTATCTATATGAAATTTTTGTCCTTTTTTTCACACAAATGGAGCTTTCTTTTGGTGGTATTTAATCACCGCTGGGTTCTTTATTTTTTGCGCCGTAAAAGAAAAAAGACCGAAAAATCTGTAAAAAAATGCATTTTTCTTCATTTCTGTTATAATATTTTGCAAATTAGTAATTTTTCTTCATATATTTTGGCCAAAATTTATACCGCTACATATCTTTGGTAAAATTAACCCAAATCGGTGGATATTATTTGGTCTTTGTGAAAGTTATAGAGTCCAAAAGCTATGGTGCGAATATCTGAAAATTGATCACACCTGAAGTACTGACGGCCTAATTTCTTGAGACCCTAACATTCCAGAAAAGTACAAATACCCCCCAAATGATACCTTTTTGGAAAGAAGACATTCCAAGGTATTTAGAAAGATGCATGGTGAGATTTTTGAAGTTGTCATTTTTTCCCACAATTCTTTGCAAAATCAAGGTTTTTTTTTTTACTTTTTTTTTTTTTCCCACAAAATTGTCATATTAGCAGGTTATTTCTCACACACCGCATATGCATACCACAAATTACACCCCAAAACACATTCTGCTATTACTCCCGAGTACGGCGATACCACATGTGTGAGACTTTTACACAGCGTGGCCACATACAGAGGCCCAACATGCAGGGGAGCACCTTCAGGCGTTCTGTAGCTCCCAGGCCAATTCTGACATTTCTCTCCTACATGTAAAAATCATCATTTATTTGCTAGAAAATTACATAGAACCCCAAAACATTATATATGTTTTTTTAGCAAAGACCCTAGAGAATACAATGGCGGTCGTTGCAACTTTTTATCTCGCACGGTATTTGCGCAGCAATTTTTTTAACGCGTTTTTTTGAGAAAAAAACTTTTGTGCTTTACAAAAACCAAAACAGTAAAGTTAGCCTAATGTTTTTGCATAATGTGAAAGATGAAGTTATACTGAGTAAATAGATACCCAACATGTCACCTTTCAAAATTGCACGCGCTTGTGGAATGGCGCCAAACTTTGCTACTCAAAAATCCCCATAGGCGACGCTTTAATATTTTTTACTGGTTACATGTTTTGAGTTACAGAGGAGGTCTAGGGCCAAAATTATTACTCTCGCTCTACCGATCGCAGCGATACCTCACATGTGTGGTTTGAACACGGTTTTCATATGTGGGCGGGACTTACGTATGCGTTCACTTCTGCATGCGAGCACGCAGGGACAGGGGCGCTTTAAAATTTTTTTATTTTTTTTTATTGTTCATTTTACTTTATTTTAGTTTGATGCTTTTTTCCAAAAAAAAAAATGTTTGACCACTTTTATTCCTATTACAAGGAATATAAACATCCTTGTAATAGGAATATGGCATGACAGGTCCTCTTTACAGTGAGATATGGGGTCAATAAGACCCCACATCTCACCTCTAGGCTGGGAAGCCTGAAATAAAAAAAAAAAAAAAAAAACGATCCTGGCTTCGATCGTAGCGGTGAGTCGGTAGAAGCGCGGGAGGGGGGGACATCCCCTCTCGCCTCCCGTAAGAACGATCAAGCAGTGGAACAGCTGCTATGATCGTTCTCATGGTGTAGGGAATCACCGGCTGAAAAAGCCGATATCTGAATGATGCCTGTAGCTGCAACCATCATTCAGATATCCCCGCACAAAGTCAAGGACGTTGTATGACGGCCGGTGGGCGGGAAGTGGTTAAAACGCATTTTTTTTTTTTTTAACACAAAGTTGTCCATTTATACAATATTTCTACCACATAACATGTACATACCAAAAATGACACCCCAAAATAGATTCCCCTGCTCCTCCTGAGTACGGCGATACCACATGTGTGAGACTTCCACAGCCTGGCCACATACAGAGGCAGAGTACAGCTGAGCATGGCTCGGTATGGCGGGGGCATGGCGGGGGCGTGGCAGGGTATGGCGGGGGCGTGGCAGGGTATGGCGGGGGCGTGGCAGGGTATTGCTCAGCATTGCAGTGTAGTGGGGATGGCTGAGCATGGATGGATGGATGCCTGGATGTCTCTGTGCAGCGCTGTGGGCACTACACATACAGCCCACAGCGCTGCAGACATCCCTCCACCCCCCTCCCCGCTCACTGTGTACCGATCGGTACACAGGCGGGGAGGAGAGGAACCGGCGTCATCAGATGACGCCGGTCTGTTTACATGTGATCGCGCCGTCATTTGGCGGCGCGATCACATGGTAAACGGCCGCGATCAGCGGCCATTTACCGGGATCCGTGATGCGCCGGGTCCTCCGGACCCGGCGGTCACGGATGTGTTCGGGTGCGCGCCCCAGGGGGTGCGCGAGAGGGGAATTCTGGGAGGACGTCATAGTACGTCCACCCAGAGTTATCCAACCGCCCTGCAGCCGTCATTCGGCTATGGGCCGGTTGGTAAGTGGTTAAATTACAATTTTAAATCACTAGTAAAGCTTTATTTTTAAATCGTAATTTTTAAGGAGCAACTGTCATCTGTCCTGCAGCGGCTCCTCCGACCTGCTGTTGATTCACCGACAGACCCATTCACTTTAATGGGATGGCTGGTCATGCGGCAGCAGGTGAGTGGATGCTAACTGGTGCTGCCATGATGTATCTGAAATGACAGGTGCTCTTTAAATGTAAGGACTTATTGTTGCTGGTAATTACATTTTTTAATACTTGCAAACAAGATGAAGGTTTATAATAAGCTGTCAGGTTAGTAAAACAGTGATATCAGAACCAATTCAATCATAGTTTGCAGTGTACATAGATTTGCATAACAATGGGATAAAGGACTATTCCTGAACTTTGTTTTATCTCATGGTTACTGTAAAATTGTGTGAATACATCAATGCTGTGCGTGTTATCTCAGCTTGCAGAACTTTAAATCATTAAATGGGTTTAACAAAAATGTAAATATTGCAGAATATACAGCATCATGCTACATAACTAAGCTCCATTTCATGCTGAATAAACTAAATCCATGTATCTTAAATAGGAGACTATCTTTAAATAGATCTTTACTCCAAAGGCATTTAAAGTACCGTATTTATCGGCATATAACACGCACTTTTTTCCCGCCATTGGACCTGTGTGATGTCCGTCATAGGGCGGGACTGTAAGCGGCGCCGAGAAAAGCCGAGGACTCTTGGGTATGTGTATCTCGGCTCTGCCGAGTCCCTGCAGTCTCGGCGCCATATTTGAATTTACACATGGCTGTGTATGTCGGCGGTGATCACGCAAGGCTGCACTGACAAGGCTGCAGTAGACACTGGAGTAAGGCTACACTGACAAGGCTGCAGTAGACACTGGAGCAAGGCTACACTGGAGCAAGGCTGCAGTAGACACTGGAGCAAGGCTACACTGGAGCAAGGCTGCAGTAGACACTGGAGCAAGGCTACACTGGAGCAAGGCTGCACTAGACACTGGAGCAAGGCTGCACTAGACACTGGAGCAAGGCTGCACTAGACACTGGAGCAAGGCTGCACTAGACACTGGAGCAAGGCTGCACTAGACACTGGAGCAAGGCTGCACTAGACACTGGAGCAAGGCTGCACTAGACACTGGAGCAAGGCTGCACTAGACACTGGAGCAAGGCTGCACTAGACACTGGAGCAAGGCTGCACTAGACACTGGAGCAAGGCTGCACTAGACACTGGAGCAAGGCTGCACTAGACACTGGAGCAAGGCTGCACTAGACACTGGAGCAAGGCTGCACTAGACACTGGAGCAAGGCTGCACTAGACACTGGAGCAAGGCTGCACTAGACACTGGAGCAAGGCTGCACTAGACACTGGAGCAAGGCTGCACTAGACACTGGAGCAAGGCTGCACTAGACACTGGAGCAAGGCTGCACTAGACACTGGAGCAAGGCTGCACTAGACACTGGAGCAAGGCTGCACTAGACACTGGAGCAAGGCTGCACTAGACACTGGAGCAAGGCTGCACTAGACACTGGAGCAAGGCTGCACTAGACACTGGAGCAAGGCTGCACTAGACACTGGAGCAAGGCTGCACTAGACACTGGAGCAAGGCTGCACTAGACACTGGAGCAAGGCTGCACTAGACACTGGAGCAAGGCTGCACTAGACACTGGAGCAAGGCTGCACTAGACACTGGAGCAAGGCTGCACTAGACACTGGAGCAAGGCTGCACTAGACACTGGAGCAAGGCTGCACTAGACACTGGAGCAAGGCTGCACTAGACACTGGAGCAAGGCTGCACTAGACACTGGAGCAAGGCTGCACTAGACACTGGAGCAAGGCTGCACTAGACACTGGAGCAAGGCTGCACTAGACACTGGAGCAAGGCTGCACTAGACACTGGAGCAAGGCTGCACTAGACACTGGAGCAAGGCTGCACTAGACACTGGAGCAAGGCTGCACTAGACACTGGAGCAAGGCTGCACTAGACACTGGAGCAAGGCTGCACTAGACACTGGAGCAAGGCTGCACTAGACACTGGAGCAAGGCTGCACTAGACACTGGAGCAAGGCTGCACTGATGGGCATTTTAATGTAAGTTTTTCTTCCTTAAACTTTACTCCTAAAAGTTTTTTCCTTTAAAATTCCCTCCTAAACTTGGGGTGCGTGTTATACGCCGATAAATACGGTAAATGCGATCAAAAAATCCTTTAAAAAAAAAAAAATCAATTTTTCCAACCCTGCTTTTTGGACATTCCAGTTGTAAAGATTTAAGCAAGCCATACACTATACAATTTTTTTTTTTTTTTTTCTTCAACCCATAGGGAATTGAGACAAGTCTGACATGCTGGTTGTACTGAAGTCAGTTGATGGATTGTCTTCAGTACAACCTGCCTGCCCATAGATGCTTCAAACCACCTCCTTTATGGAGAAACTAATCGCATGCATTGCTCAGGTGTGATTTTGGCCTGTTCTTCCAGCCTTCAAATCTTGAAGGTTCCGTGGGCCTCTTCATAAACTGATCTTTAGTTTTTTGTTTTTTTTTTTTTTGTTTTTTTTCTATTGGATTTAAGTCAAATGATTGGGCCGTTCTAGCAGCTTTAATTTCTTTGAAACCAATTGCGTTTCCTTGGCGTTATGATTGGGATCACTGTCTTGCTGAAATTTCCACCCTCATTTCATCTTAATCATCCTGGTAGATGGCAGCAGATTTTTATCAAGAATGTCTTGGTGTATTTTTCCATATATCCTTCCTTCAATGACGTGAAGTTTGCCGGTACTGTATGCTGAAAAACAGGCCCACACCATGTTCTCACCTCAACTTCACGGTTGGGATGGTGTTTTTGGGGTGATGTGCAGAGCCATTTGAACATGGGGTGTATTGTGGCATCCAAAGAGTTCAATTTTGGTCTCATCCGACCAGACTGCAGTGGGGAAAATGTTTTGATCCCCTGCTGATTTTTTGTAATTTTTGCCCACTTACAAAGGATTGAAGAGTCCTGTCATTGTTATCATAGGTGTATTTTAAATAGACAGAATATCAACCAAAAATCCTGAAAAAAAACGCATGATACAAATGTTAGAACTTGAGTTGCAGTCTAGTGAGTAAAATAAGTTTGTTTCCCAAGCAAAGTATGACTTAGTACTTGGTGGAGAAACCCTTGTTGGCAAGCACAGAGGTAAGATATTTCTTGCAGTTGGTTACCAGGTTTGCACAAATCTCAAAAGGGATTGGGTCCGCTCTTTACAGATCTTCTCTTGGGTGTTGCTTGGCAACTCTGTTTCAGCTCCCTCCATACATTTTTCTATAAGATTAAGGTCTGGAGACTGGCTAGGCCACTTCGTGACCTTAATGCGCTTCTTGAGCCACCCCTTTGTTGCCTTGGTATGTTTTGGGTCCTTGACATGCTGGAAAACCCATCAATGACCCATCTTCAGTATTCTGACTGAGGGAAGAAGGTTCTCATCCAAGATTTTACAATACGTGGCCCCGTTCATTGGCACCTCAATGCAGCAAAGTCAGCCTGCACCTTTAGCAGAGAAACTGCCCCAAAGCATGATGTTTCCACCTCCGTGCTTGACTGTAGGGATGCTGTTCTTGGGGTCATAGTAAGAATTTTTCTTCAAACACGTTGAGTTAATGCTAAAGAGCTCAATTTTGGTCTCAGACCACAGTACTTTCCCTGAATCATTTTATGTTTGTTGGCAAACTTCAGATGGGCCTGTACATGTGCTTTCTTGAGGAAGGGGATCTGCATTTCAATCCATGGCGGCGTATTGTATTACCAATGGTTTGGTGACACTGGTCCCAACTGCCTTGAGATCATTTACAAGCTCCTCGCGTGTAGTTCTGGGCTGTTTACACACACACACTTGTCATGGTCATACTTGCCTCATGAGGTGAAATCTTGCATGGCGCTCCAGACCGAAGTTTTGTTTCAATTTGTGAATAATTGCTCCAACAGTTGTCTCCTCACCAAGCTTCTTGCTGATGGTCATGTAGCCCATTCCAGCCTTGTGCAGGTCTACAATCTTGTACCTGACATCCTTTGACAGCTTTGGTCTTGCCAATGATCAGGTTTTAATGGAAGAGATTATGTGGATAGGTGTCTTTTATACACATGTGTTGTCATTAGGAGCATCTTCTTAATTTGACAGAACTAATCTGTGTACCACATACTGTAAGCAGTCTGTGGGAGCCAGAATTGTTGGTTGGTAGGGGATGAAATGCCTATCTTACTCCCTGAACAGCAGCTCAAATTATAATCGTATCGTGTTGGTTTTGTTATATATTCGATCTGTCATTTAAAATACACCTATAACAATTATAGACCCTTCATTTCTTTGTAAGTGGGCAAACTTACAAAATCCGCAGGGGATCAAATAATTTCACCACTGCATATCCTCCCAGTATTTCACAGGCTTGTCTAAATGTTGTGCAGCAAATGTTAAATGAGCTTCAACATGTCTTTTTTCCAAGTCATCTTCCAGGATGGCTTAGAGGCTCCTAGTACAGGAAACACATGATCCAAATTCTAAAAGCACAACACAAGCAATAGCCCCTCAGTATTTGTTTCCTCTGGCCAGACAGGAGCTCCAAACAATATTTGTGGTGTGTGTGTGTGTGTGTGTGTGTGTGTGTGTGTGTGTGTGTTTTTTTTTTTTTTTTTTGTCCGGCCTTCATGCTAGGTGGCAGGGGCCTCCTGACATCCATACCCACTGCAACAGGGGCATGACTCCTGAGGTATGAGTCAGCTTGGGCCACCCATAGACCTGAAAAAGTGGTCTGGGGTGAAGGTAAGGGACCCCCTCTCCTGCTTGGTTGTAGCCTCAGTGAGGTACCTGTTAGGAGGGGAGGAGGTGGCCCAGTTGGGTCCATCCGGAATGGCACAGCAGGGTATTCTCCTAGTGGAGGCATGGGCCGCCGCATGGTCCAGGTGCTCTTCTCTGCTGTTCATTTACAGAGATCCCCATGTTGCAGGGCTTCTCTATCCTCAGCGTGTGGACCGCGCTGGGGGCGTAGAGATTTCGTTTCCAGGCAGGAAGTGACACGACTAAGTCCGGTGGTGGCCATCTTGGTACACCCAGACGCCGGGAAATGACTCCCTAGCAAGGGTAACTGAAGTATATAACAGGCGTGCTGGAGGGCGGTGTCGGATCCACATCGCCGCCCTGGATTCTCCACACCTCCTTAAATGGGGGTCTGGATAAGATGACGCGGAAGGCTTCCAGGATCCATGGAAGCAGGTCTAGAGGCGCCATCGGTTGAATCGGGCCCAAAGGTAAAACTGGGCAGGCTGCTCCTTTCCTTTTCTTATCCTCCTGTGGTGGGGGTACGGGGCGTTTGTTTTTTCCGGAGCCTGTTTTTGTTTGTGCTTATGGTGGACAGGTGTCGCACATACTAGCATAGACTCAGGTAGTGGCTAAAGATTCTTAGATTAGAATTGTTATCCACTGGGTGTTTTGTTAATTGGTATTTACTTCAGTTGAAGTAATGTGCTGGCGTTTGTCTTCTGATTCATTGCAGGACAAAGGCCATGAGCCCAAAGATAACAAAACGGACACCCAGAAAGGTGCCCAATGTGCACAAAGAAAATGCCTTATGGTTGGAAGAAAAGTGCATGTCAGGACTGTATAGATACTCGTCAAGGCAGAGACAGGACCTGTCCTCAAGGGTTTTATGGACTCAATGAAGGAGATGAAACAGACTTTACAGTCCTTTAAACCCAGAGAGCAGGAGGCTCTTGCTGAACATTTCCCCTGTACTTCCAGCACCAGTACTGGTGTGAGGCCAATAGTCCTGGCCCAGGCACGGGCAGCCCACCAGCAGGGAGTATGGGAGGAGCTGGAGGAGAGCTCAGTCAGCCTCAGATTCTGAGGAAGGGGAGCTTAATGAGTAAAAATGTAGCAAGGTCCAAAGATTTATTTTTCCTTCAGAGGAAACGGAGGAGTTGGTAAAGGGTATCTACGACACCCTGGAGCTGGAAGAACCAGAAAACCAGTAGCTGTCTGTACATGGCCTTTTTTATATGCAGGCCTTCAGCCTAAGCATACCAGAACCTTTCCGGTGCATACGTCCCTAAGACAGTACTTCAGGAATGCGGAAGAGTCTTCTTCCCTAAGAACCTAGAGAAGGTTTCCCTTCAAGGAGAATACAAAGTTGTGGGAGAAGTGTCCCAGACTAGACGCTTCCCTATCTAAAGTTTCAAAAGGTTCAGAGCTCTCCTTTGAGGACACAGGCACCCTCAAGGAGCCAATGGATAGAAAGGCGGAAGGGTATTTAAAAAAAGCATGGGAAAGCTGCATGGCTGATTTTTAAACCAGCCCTAGCCACTACATGCAAGGCTCGTACGCTTGATATGTGGCTAAAATGGCTCCGCACTCTTCTGGAGTCAGACACTCCCAGGGAAGAGACTTTGGATGCTTTGCCAAATTTTAAGGCAGAAGCCTACATAACAGATGCATCCACTGAGTCTGTAAAGTTCTCGGCCAGGTCTACAGCATTGATTAAGCGAGGAGGGCTATCTGGCTGAAGTCCTGGGGGTGGGTGACAGTGTCAAACCAAGCTCTGTTCCTTCCCATTTTCTGGAGATTTGCTCTTTGACAGAGCTAGAATCTCTTCTAGAGAGATTGGTCGATTACAAATAAGGTTTCCTTTTCCCAAAAAATGTTTCCGTCCCTTCCAAAGTTCAGGAGAAAGGAACAATCGGGGACAGATGGCCGCAAAACAGGGGTTTTCCAGCTACGCAAGACCAGAAAAGAGGGTGGCAGTACAGGAGGGGAAGGGGCAGAGGTGGCTTCCTTTTCAAACCCTCTCAGCCTAAAGACCCTTCCCAGTGACTCATGTGGGGGGGAAGGTTGGGGTCTCCCGAAAGATGTGGATAAATCAAACAGCTATGTCTTCCCTCCTACAGAGTATGCCGGAGGAGAAGGGGATGAGCTCCACCCCCCCCCCCCCCCCAACTCTAAGGACAGGGGGGGTTTATTCTCACGTTTTTCTGATTAAAAAAGCCATCAGGAAAATTCTGACTCTGTCCCTATTCAAAAGGAGTTCAAGCAATATCAGGTTTGCAGTAAAGAATGGGTTCAAGACCCTCTATTTTCAGTTCAATGCTCTGCCCTTTGGATTGGTGACTTATCTTCACAAAGATTCTGGCAGAAGCTCTCTGGACCCTGAGATCAGAGGGGATTTGCATAATTCCCTATCTGGATGACCTGCTGATCTTTGCAGACTCAGCAGTCGAAGTTAAACAGAACCTGAGCAGAACTATCAGATACCTTCAGCAGCTGGGGTGGATGGTAAATCAGGAGCAGTTAGTACCTACTCAAAGTATAGTATTCCTAGGATACTTGATGGCCTTGACTACATCCAAAATTTTTCTGATGAAAGAAAGTGACAACAATTGCAGAGGTGAGCAGCCTCTGTGCATGTACAAAGACCTCAATTCAAGATATGAGGGTCCTAGGAATGACAGCAGCCGTCCCAGGAGTCCAGTGAGCCCAATTCAATACTCGAGCACTTCAGGCGTTCATGCCTTTTCTCTGGGATGGAAGGAATCTCTTCAGAGAAAAACGGAGATTCCGCATGAAGTAAAGCTCTCAAGTGGTGGTTGATGCCAGCAAATCTCTCTGCAGGTCGACTTTGTTCCCAACACAACCCTCTGACTGTTACCATGGCTGCCAGCGGTCAGGAGTGGGAAGCCCACTCAGGCACACAGATGGCCCAAGGGGTCTGGAGCTGGCAGGAAGCCACCCTTTCCTCCAATGCAAGGGAGCCGAGAGCAGTTCTAAAGGCTCTAGTAGCCTTTGGTCCGACTCTGAGGGGAAGACACATGCAGGTCCTTTCAGACAATATTACCACAGTAAGCTACATCAACAAGCAGGGAGGTAGGAGAGTGGCAGGCCTTATGGGGATAGCAGAAGAAATCCTCCGTCTTCAATTCACTTAAAAGGGTATTTAACACTCGATGTCCTAAGCAGGGAGGTTCTGCCTCAGACAGAATGGAGCTTGAATCGAACAGTGTTCAAACAGGGCAGAAGTGGAGTCCCACAGATGGACCTTTTTGCTACAAGGCAGAACAGGCAGGTGGAAGAATTTTTCTCCCTCCAGGGAGACCATCTGTCTGGGCCTAGATGCCCTATCCTAGTCCTGGGAAGCAAACCTGGTGTATGCGTTTCCACCTTTTTGCCCTCATTCCAAGGATCATCCAGAATATAAGAGTTTCGAGCACCAAAGTTATCTTGATCGCACCATTCTGGCCAAGGAGGTCTTGGTTCTCAGGACTATTAAGACTCAGCATCACGGAGCCTTGGAGACTGCCTTGCAGGACAAGCCTCTTATTTCAGGGGGAGGTGTATCATCCAGAAGTGAGCTTTCTCTGACGGCCTGGCTACTGGCGGGGGGGGGGGGCGTTAGAGCGGAGACATTTATCAGCAAAAGTAATCGATACCATCCTTAGACGGAAGCCGTCCACTAACACAATTTTACAAAAAAATCGAATTAATTTAGGGCCTGGAGCATGATCAACAGTGTCAGGAGCCATGATCCCAGTGGTTCTAGAGCTTCTCCGAGTGGGAGCAGAACTAAATCTTGCGGTCAGTACCCTCAAGGTGCAGGTATTGGCTGTCTAGCTTTTTAAATTAATGGCTGGCAGAAGAGCCCTTGGTCAAGAGATTTCTTACATCCATCAGCGTGTCCCCAAGTTAAGGAGGGTTCCCTTCCTGGGACTTATCCACGGTGTTGCAAAGTCTTTGTAAAACACCATTTGAGCCACTAGAGGAACTGTTCATAAAGCTCTTAGCCTTAAACGGTGATTTTAGTGGTCCTAGTCTCCGCTAGGTGGGTTGCTGAGATACAGGCACTCAGTGGCTGAGCCCATCTGCATCATTTTGCAAAACAAATTATCCTCTGAGCTCAGCATTTCTCCCCAATGTACCGCCTAGCTTCCATAGATCGGAAAAGATTGATGCCTTCATTTTGCGGAGATCCTAAAAATGAGGCTGCATTTAATAAAATAGATGTCAGGAGATGCTTGATTGCTTACATAACGTGCACCAAGGAATGGCAATGTTCCACCAGCTTGTTTGCGTGTTCAAATAAGGGTAAAGGGCATCTAAAAATGCCATCGCAAGGTGGATGAAGTCAGCCATCGTAGCATCCTTGACACCACCGTTAGGAGTAAATGCTCATTGCATAAGTGCGGTTTCCACTTCTTGGGCTGAAAGGGCAGGAGCATCTCCCCTCCAGATTTGCAAGGCCGCAACCTGGTCCAGGTTCAAGACTTTCGTAAAGTATTAGACTGGACCTGCTTACCAGTCTTTTGGCAGGAAAGTGCTGCAGGCTGTGGTCCCACCCTGATCAGGTAGTCCTATTTTGTCCTCTGTAAGCCGTCCTGGAAGATGACTTGGAAAAGCAGTGATTACCTGTTAACTACATTTTTTTTTTTTTTTTTTTCTTCCTAAGGAATCTTCTAGGATGGCGTCAGTTTCCTCCCTCCTTTGGTGGATTAACAATGTAAAGCATATAATAAAATAAAGCTTTGCTAATGAAAGGATTTGATTGCTTATTCTGAAGCCTTTGGTTATTTAACACTGAGGGGGTTATTGCTTGTGTTATGCCTTTTATAATGTGGATCATGTGTTTCCTGTGCTAGGTGGGAGGAGCCCATCTCTCTCTGTAAGCCATCCTGGGTGATTCCTGGAAAAAGTAGTTAACAGGTAATCGCTGTTTTCTTGAGCAATGGAGACTTGTGTGGTTAGCATGCATACAGGCCATGGCGGTTGAGTGCATTACTTATTTTTTTTTTTTTTTTCTTTGAAACAATTGCACCTGCTAATTCTAGGTCTTTCTGAAGCGCTCCACGTGGTCCTTGGCTCTTGGACAACTCTTCTGATTCTTTTCACTCCTCTCAATCTTGGTCGTGGCCGGTTAATGGGGAAATGATCTTTCCACTTACAGCTTATGGCCCCAACAGTGCTCACTGGAACATTCAGAAGTTTAAAAATCCTTCTGTAACCAATGGCATCAGTACCTTTTTGCAACAATAGGGTTGCAAAGGTCTTCAAAGCTTTGATTTTACCCATGAGATGTTTCTTGTGAAACCTTGGTAATGAGACCCCTTTTTAGGCCCCTTTCACACGGGACGGATCCGTGTTGATCCGCCCCATGTTTATCCGCTGCTCAGCGGGGATCGCTTCGTTTTCCCCAGCTGAGCAGGCAGATGACAGGGCGGGACCCGCACACTGTGCAGGGACCGCCCTGTCAGATCTCCGCTCTCCCCTATGGGGGATCGGAGGAACACGGACCGTCTGTCCGTGTTCATCCGATCCGCTCTGCAGACGGATAGAAAAATAGGATTTTCTTCCGTCCGCAGAATCGGACGAGAGCGGAGCCGGACAACATCGGGTGTTGGCGTATGTACATCCGCTGACACCCGCTATCCCATAGGGATGCATGTATGTCCGTATTTCATCCGAAAACGGATGGATGAATTACGAACATACTGTCTGCATGTGTGAAAGGGGCCTTATAGTGCATCAGTTGAGACTGAACCAGCTGATATTAATGTGCACTGACGAGGGGCATGATTGCTTTCTAATAGATTTCAGCTCGTCTTTTCTTTCCATGCCTTTTTGAACTTTTTTTTTTTTTTTTTCTTCTTTCTCTTCATGTGTTAACTTTTTTCCCTATGTCATTCCATTTTATTACATCTAACTTAATTTCTGAAATTATTTGTTTTGGTTTTAACTAGAAAAATAGTGACACGTTCAATACTTATTTTACCCATTGTGTGTATTTTTCTTTCCCTCTGCTCATATACTGGCTATTTCTAGGTTATACTGTTGCCGCTGATATCTGATATGGCAGTGTGTTACAATATAGGTGTTGATTTACTAAAGGTAAATAGTCTTTGTGCTGCAACTGCACCCAAAAGTACTTACTCTAGATCTGAGGGGAACATGCAGGGAAAATTGCAGTTTTTTTTTTTCCTTGCACATGATTTAATGATGGTCAGCAGAGCTTCCCCTCAGGTGTACAGCAACTGTGCACTTTTAGTGCACAGTATATTTGCCTTTAGTAAATCAACTGTGTTTGGTTTGTTTGTTTGTGTTGAGATGTAGATCTCTACATGTTGCTGCAAAGAGTGGCTGTGTTCTTTTTACCCTGGGAACTTTTTAATTTGTATGACTAAGCAGTATGCTGAACTTATTTATTTATTTGAGATGTCAGATTGTAAAGCCATCTAGCTCAAATCACTACAGGTCCCTGTAAAGACATTGGGGCTGGCAGAGGGAGGCCAAGACATCCAAAACACTTGGAAGCAGGGTCGTCTTTAATTCGGGGCAGCTGCCCAGGGCCCTGTCATTGTTTTAGGGCCCAGTAAGCAGCGCTGCCTGCAAATTGGGAGCCCCATCGGCACCACAAAAGACTGATCCACTTCACAGGCAACAGCCAGCATTGGCACGCTGATCAAAGAGCGGCCGGGGCTGTGAGCTCCATTGATGCTCTGACCCTGCCCCATGCCTGTATATTGGGGCCCTGAGCCTCGGGTAGGAGCCCATGTCAGAGTGCCAGTGGAAGCTGGCAGCACTCGTGTGAGCCGGAACTCGGTGAACCAGGTAGGTCCTGCTCCCCATATACAGGTACCAGTCTAGTTCTAAAACACTGACCTGCCTGTTTAGAGAGCAGCATGGTCCACAAGATCAGTGGCACTGTGCTGACATCTTCTACACTGTGAAACGCAGCACTGCTTGGTGGGCTTCATTTAGGTCCGATTCACATGTGAGTTTGTGTAGGCACAACAGCCCATTTATTTGAATGGGCTGCCATGCCTGCATTTCCTGCAGAAAAAAGGTGAATGCAGCATTTTAAAAATGCAGTGGCCTTGAAATCTTGCTTTGCACCATGCAACTTACCTGCAGTTCCTGCACCTGCAAATATGCTGCATTTTTAGATGTGGGTGCTGCAGGTAAGTTGCATGATGCGATTTCATGGCAAATGCATTTTTAAAATGTTGCATGCACTTTTTTGCAGAAAATGCAGGCATGGCAGCCCATTCAAATGAATGGGCTGCTGTGCCTGCACAAACACACATACATCTGAACCATGCCTAAAGTGACTTTTAAAAATTAAACACTGGTCCCTCTGCAAGTTTAAGTCATGTGCTAGTATTCACTGCATATTAGCACATTATGACAGACTTGCATGTAAACTGAGCTCTTTATGGTTCCCCTTGGCCCTCAGTATATCCCTCTTCTCTGTCTTCTTTCTGAGTTCTCAACCTTTGAGCTCTTGCATGGACAGGCTGCGGTGACATCACTCCTGCGCATAGGCAAGCGAGTTGCAACGCTGCAGCACAGAGCGGGCTCTAAATGTAATGTGAGCTGTGCATGTGTGGCTCAAATCACATTATTGCGGACAGGCAGGGGGGGCATTCATAACAGACACCACTAGGGTCTCTTCACTTCAGTGCCGGACACTTTTACCCCCTTCCTGCCCAGGCCAGTTTTCAGCGCTGTCACACTGACAATTTTTATCATTTCGGTCAAACTGCTTTCTTTTGGTGGTAGTAAATCACCACCTGGTGTGTGTTTGTTTTTTTTTTTTTTTTTTTTTTTTTTTTTAATGCCAAGTAAACAAGACTGAATTTTGAGAAAAAAATAGTTATAAAATTTTTGCAAATCTTCCTTCATAAATTTATGCCAAAGTGTATTCTGCTACATTTTTGTTGGGGGGGAGGGAGAGAGAAATATAACCCAAATCGGTGTATATTTTTCTGTAGGTAAGTTAGAGCCTACACTCAATATACACTCACCAGCCAGTTTATTAGGTACACCTTGCTAGTAGTAGCTTGCTTTCGTTCTTTGTGGCATATAGATACAAGGCCTTTTCCTCCTGCTGCTCGCTGGATATTTTCTTTCCCACCATTCTCTGTAAAGCCGAGAGATGGTTGTGCATGAAAATCCCAGAAATACTCAGACCAGCCCGTCTGGCACCAACAACCATGCCACGTTCAAAGTCACTTAAATCCCCTTTCTCCCATTCTGATGCAGTTTTACCTTCAGCATGTCGTCACCACGTCTAGATGCCTAAATGCATTGAGTTGCTGCCATGTGACTGGATAATTAACTATTGAACAGGTGTACCTAATAAAGTGGCCAGTGACTATATTCTTGGCTCAAAAGTAATTCTTTCCCCTTTTTTTTTTTTTTTTTTTTTTTTTATTTTGCTGCTGCTGTGATCTGACTTTCTATTAGGGTGTGGATAAGTTCCTGCTTCATGGTCCTACTGTGGGTAGGAATGTAGCCACCCACTCTTGCTGACTATTGGATGTGTAGTGTGCATAGAACAGTCTACATGGCTGCAACTAACAGGGAATGAGATTTTTTGGAATGTTGGGGTGGACAGCAAAATTGTATGGTGGGCCCTTAGAAAATGTTTGGCTGGGGTCCAATCCAGATTAAAGACAGCCCTGCCTGGAAGTGTACATTTTTGCAGCCTCTAATTGAGCTCCCCAACAACAGTTGCTTCAATTGGTTAATTTTAGTTTTTATGCTCTAATTTTGCATTGTTTGGTCAAAATGCATCTGGACCTAGTCTTGTACCTTTTTCATATTGCTACCTTTTTTTTTTTTTTTATATTTACAGGCTGGGTTGGAGAAGCGCCTCCACTTGGGACAGAAATTTTTATTAACAATCTCCCTCAAGAAATTTATGAAGATAAAATAATTCCACTTTTTCAGACTGCTGGAACATTGTATGAGTTTCGTCTTATGATGACATTTAGTGGACTTAATCGAGGGTTTGGATTTGCCCGCTATACCACTGTGTACCATGCAGAGCTAGCGGTCTCCATGTTTCATGGTTATGAAATTCTACCTGGCTTCAAGATTGGAGTCTGCAAAAGCATTGAAAAATGTCATTTGGAGCTGGATGGCCTGCCATGTGCCTTGGACAAAGTCTTCCTTACCAGTGTCCTGAATGAAGTGACTGTTGACCTGGAGAAAGTGTCTCTCTTCGCTAGCCCTAACATGGAGATGAAAAATCTTGCAATCTTGAAATACAGTTCCCACCGAGCTGCCACCATGGCAAAAAGAATCCTGTGTAAAGGTTTATACTTCATCTTTTTAATAAAAAAAAAAGGGGGGGGTTGTTCAAAGTAGCTGCTTAAGTTTTCATTTTTAGTGGAGATGTTCTGGGAATATTGGTGGCTCTACTTTGAGCATTTTGTCCTTCCTATCCCTTTAATTGCCTTCTACTTCATGCAATCATTGGGGAAATTACTTCCTTCCAACATGGGGAAATGTTTTCAAATGGGACACAACAATTGGAATTCAAACTGCCTAAGCATGACAATAGTGGGTTGGGAAGACCACTCGCCTGCAAGTGTTAGAAGTTCAATTTAAACAGGCAATTTTAGATTTCTTGGAAATACCTTTTTAATTGATTGGGGAAATGGTCTACTCAGTATTTAAAAAAAAAAAAAAAGTAAAGGTTTACGGCTTAATCATGTGGTTTAGCATGCCGCTAGCACAGGGTATTTAACCCTTGCTTCCATCAATTGTAACGTTAAATACTATTACTGTAGCCAGACATCATGGAGTTGCATCATTGGTGGGAGTCAAGTGGCTTGGATGTAGCACTGTGGGTAACAAAGCAGCAGGATCCTGGACCCATGTTCACTGGAGGACAGCACAGATGTATATTTTTTTTTTCTCCTAGAACTTCACCTTCTGAGTGGTGACTACATCATATGTAATATTTCATAAATACCTGACTTAAAGCGGTAGTAAACCATGGCATTTAAGTCTCCTGATAGCCTCCTGTGGTTTTAAATATTCATATGCTGATGACACAAATCTCTCTACCCCCTCCGCTCACATCAGTCTCCTCATGCATCACTAATTTACTGACTGACCTATCGTTCTGGATGTCGCACCACTTCCTCAAACGCAACCTGTCGAAAACCGAGTTCATAATTTCTCCCCCACGTGCGCCTTCCCCTGACTTCTCTGACAAGATCAGTGGGACAACAATTAACTCATCCCCACATGCCACGGTGCTAGGTGTAGTCCTGGACTCCTAACTCTCCTTTCGGCCCCACATCCAATCACTTTGCAAAGCTCGCTGCCGCAACATCTCCAAAATATGCCCCTTCCTAACCAATGACATCACAAGGCTCCTAAAGCTGGCAACACACTATACCATTTTTGTACAACTTTGCTTTAGATTTACCAAAACCATATAATGAGGTCCAACGTAAACATTTTCAAATTGTATGCAATCAGGCAGGCCCTTGTACTACATAGTTGAAGGTAAATCTAAAGGAAATTGTACAACAAATTGTATGTTTATTCAGCTTAATTCACTCCCTTGTTATCTCTCGCCTCGACTACTGAAACTCCCTCCTCAATGGCTTAACTTTACATAGGCTATCCCCTGTTCAGTACATCATGAATGCTACTGCCAGACTCATCCACCTTACCCAACCGTTCAGTGTCTTCTACCCCTCTGCCAATCCCTCCATTGGCTGCCACTCACCCAACAAATTAAATTAAAAATACTAACCACCTACAAATCCATCCACAGCTCTGCCCCAGCTATATCAGTAACCATATTAACCACTAGCCGCCCGCCCGCTGTCATGACGGTGGGACGAGGCAGCTATTCTGGGCCGCCGTCATATGACGTGATCGCCTTCCCGGGCCACTGTCACTGGGGACCCAGTGCGGGTGGCCGCGATGTCTGCTGTGCACCCGCGATTGCCCAGTAACTGAGCAGGACCATGGATCTGTGTATGTAAACACAGATCCATGCCCCGCCAGAGGAGAGGAGACTGATCGGTCACCTCCCCGCACAGTTAGAATCACTCCCAGGACACATTTAACCCCTCGATTACCCCCTAGTGTTAACCTTCCCTGCCAGTCACATTTATACAGTAATCAATGCTCTTTCATAGCACGGATCGCTGTATAAATGTGAATGGTCCCACAAATGTGTCAAAAGTGCCCGATATGTCCGCCGCAATATCGCAGTCACGATAAAAATCGCAGATTGCCGCCATTTCTAGTAAAAAAAAATTTTTAAAAAAGCTATAAAACTATCCCCTATTTTGTAGACACTATAACTTTTGCGCAAACTAATCAATAGAAGCTTATTGCGATTATTTTTTAATTTTTTTTCCAAAAATATGCAGAGGAATACATATCGGCCTACACTAAGGAAAAAATTTTGTTTAAAAAAAAAAAAAAAAATTGGATATTATAGCAAAAAGTAAAATTTTTTTTTCAAACTTGTCCCTCTTTTTTATAGCGCAAGAAATAAAAACCGCAGAGGTGATCAAATACCACCAAAGGAAAGCTCTATTTGTGGGGAAAAAATTATAAAAATATCATTTGAATGACAAATGCGCGGTCATGCAAAGCTGTACCGGAATTGCGACAGAGCTGAAAAATGGCTTGGGCAGGAAGGGGGTGAAAGTGTCCAGTATTGAGGTGGTTAATATACCAACCTAATCATTCTATTCTCCATTCCTTCCAAGACCACCCTTGTCTCCACCTCCTCCCATGCTCGTCTCCAGGACTTCTCCCGAGCCAGCCCATCCGACTATCTCCTACTCCTTCCACTTTTAGGTGATCCCTGAAAACCTTTCTCTTCAGAGATTCCTATCCTGCCACCACCTAACTGTACTTTTATTTTCTCCAACTCATCTCCCACAGTTCCTACCTTTTTTGTATCACTTGACCCTTTTTAGATTGTAGGTTTGAATGAGCAGGGCCCTCTGATTCCTCCTGTTGTAAACTGTAGGGATGCACCGGAATTTCAGCCACAGAAACATATCGGACGAAAATGGCCCTTTCGGCAAAAAGCCGAAAGAATTTTTGCCAATACTGGTGCCGAAAATGGGGCAGGGCTCCGCCCCTGAAGCCGCCTATCGGGGGGGCTTTCTATATCGTTGAAAGGGGGGAGATTCACCGCCTGTTTGATTAGTGCCGGGAACATCACAGCTTTCATTTCAATAGCTGTTACCCGCTGCTTGCCATCACATTCAGCCCCTCCCCCTTGTCCGGGCACTTTAATAGACAGATCACCCGTCCAATCCTGGGACGGGTGATCTGTCAGTTCCCTGGACAAGGGGGAGGGGCTGTATGTGACGGCGCGCAGCGGGGGAACAGCTATTGAAATGAAAGCTGTGATGTTCCCGGCACTGTAATAAAACAGGCGGCGGGGCTCCTCTGGCTATGCTGCACTACTGGGGACACTGGCTACATTACTGGCTATGCTGCACTGGTGACACTGGCTGCCTGCATCTGACGGGCACTGGTGAGGCTGCATTGATCTCTTGTATCATGTTCGCAGTTTCTGACTCTCTGACCATGTCCCCAGTCTCTGACCCTCTCCTGTACCATGTCCCCAGTCTCTGACCATCTACTGTATAAAAATATTTTTAAAAACAGTCACTTTCGGTATCTGTTTTTGGTATCAGTTTTGGTTTTCAGATCAAGGAAGATTTTCGGTATCCGTTTCGGCCCCAAAAAATCCATTCGGTGCATCCCTGTACTGTCAGCCCTCATGTAAAGCACTGCACAAACTGTTGGGAACGATATAAATTCTGTATAATTATCCCCTGCAAGGCAATGGCATAATGTGCTAGTACAGTATGCATCACATACTAGCACATTATGAAATGCTTACCTTAGAATGAAGCCCTCCAGTGTGCGCTGTCGCAGCTTGAATGACCAAACTGCGATGATGTTGCTCCCATGCATGTGCGATAGCAGTGTTTGGAAGGAATGGCATGAATATGCCATTTCTTCAGAGCGCATTTGCTTGTAAATTTACTGGCTGCCAAGAGTGAATATCTCCTAAACGGTGGACGTTTGAGACCTTAATTTTACCTACAGGTAAACTTTTATTATAAGCCTACCTGTAAGTAAAAATCACAAAGACTTTTTTTTTTTTTTTGCGTTAGTAATTTGTTTTTAATTGCTGACAGTAATACAATATGCATATAACCATTATACGTTCCCTTGTAATTTGGCCAAAATTTCATCTCGATTAATCTGTGACAGATAATGCTAGCCTTTTAAATGTCAGTTCACCGATATTTCACTTTAATTTCTTCTCAGGTTCCCATTTACTCTTTGGTTGCTGTATGCAGGTAAACTGGATGAAGAACTCAATAAAGAAAAAACTGTATTTCAGGACCCTTTTAAAGCCTCATTCCAGTGTTTCTCAAATGAGCTTGAATGTGGAGCCTGCACCCAGTGGTGTGGAGTGCCTTCACCTCATCTGTGACCAACTCTGCCAAGGTCAGCCAGTTTACCAAATCAAGTTCCTCAGTCTTGGCTCAGGTGGATGGTTGCGGTTTTGGTATCGGGTAGTCATACCAAACTATAGTGAGCCATTTACTGGATATGCCTGGTTGATTGGTGACAAACTCATTCCAACTGACAAGTATGAGCAAGCAAAAGAAATTGTGGCATTAAGGATACTATCAAAACTAGGTGAGTGGTAGGTGTATGGATGTGAAAACCCAAAACACATTGGCAGGATTGAATCAGGAAGGATATGGTTTTGATTTAATAGCAGATTAAAATATATTTCATAGGTTTCAATCTTTCTGTCCTGCATTTTAAAGTGGTAAGTGTGTGTTTGTGTTTTTACAAAAAAAAAAAAATACCTTTATCCCAAAAGAGAACTGCTGTAACTGGCTATAAAGCGTGAGCTGGCGTTTTCTCACCTCGTCTTCCAGAACAGCACCTGAAGAGCGCAGCTCCACCCATTTTCCCAGGAAACACTGCAGTCAGTTTCTTTAAGGACCGGTCATTTCCAACATGGCCTCAGTTGTAGTGTTTCCTCCGCCATGGTGGAAGTGCTGAAGGGAGCCAGGGGTGTGCTGCGCTCTCTCCAGGTGGGGAGGGGAAAGGCATACCTGTGTGGTTTTGGCGATTGTCAGGCCAGCCCAGCACCCCCGATGGGTTGAGGTGCTCCGGTGTTATCCTCCATGTCCAGCAAGGACTAAGGCTGCCTGGGGTCCCGCTCTCTACTAGACCGGCAGCTAGCTGGGATGGAGGCTGCGCTAGGAGTGTTGGTGGCAGTCTCCCTATATCTCAGGCCTCCATGCTTTCCGGATCCTGGATGGTGAGCGCGTCATTTCTGGCGGTGCGCATGGGTTCCAGACCCTGGAACGCAGGGGGAGGAGATGGCCTTCAGCTGATGTCATTTCCGGTCCTCGCAGTGGCAAAAGGACCGGGAAAATCCAAATATAAAGCAGCCGGACGTCTGCTGTTGCCTCGCAGGGATGGATCCAGAGAAGCAGGTGGTTGTAGCAGGAGCCACAAACATCAGCAAGGCCAAGGTAAGCAGGGGCAGAGGTTTGTCATTATCTCCTATGGGTCATATGTATATTCCCTTGCTTACTCCCCTGGAGGGGGGGGGAGCCTTGCAGTGCTAGGGGTAGTTTGTTTTTTTGTTTGTTTTTGTTTTGCATAGCGACTGTGGGGTTTGTGGTCACTATGGTGTGGATGGCAGCAGTGGCTAAAGGGTTAGCATGCCGGCTAACAGGTTTTGTTTTATTGGTACATTATGCAACATCTTTTTATGCTTATATGGTGGTTTTGGTGTATTTTCAGACAAAGGTCAAGGAAAAGACAAAGCATTCCTCCTCTCCCCTAAAAGAAAATACCGTCATGTAAATACACTTAGATTCTTGGAAAGGTGTTCTGTAAGACCTGTATAACGGAGTTGGTCAAAGACATGCCCAGCGACACCTGCTACCCAGCCTGAAGAGCTGCTCAGCTTTCTGGAAAGAACTATCCGTATCTGGACAAACGTCTGGTTGCATAGCAGCAGAGGCAGTTCACCATCCTGTTCCTGTCTGTCTATTTTGGCACACAGAGGTCAGTGATTCGGAGGACAAATTCAGAAGTGATTTCCCCAGGTTCAGAGGAAGAGGAGGAGAAAGGCCTCTTCATGCTACAGGCTGTCTCTAGAAGAGGTGGACGGTCTATTAAAGACCATTCATATGACCTTTGAACATTATAGAGGACGAAGTCCAATTATCTTAAGGTGTTTTATGGCATGGGGGAAGGTCCAGTACATAAATTCCTGTCAAACAGTGCAGGGAGTGGGAAGACCCTGAAGTATGGAACAAAAACTAAACTTGATGCACCTTTTTCACAGGTTTCACAGAATACAGACCTGGCATTTTGAGGGTATTGACATCCTTAAAGACATCATGGATAAGAGGGCAGATTCCCTGTTGAAGAAAGCTTGGGACTCAACCTTGGCCAACTTAAAGCCAGCTGTGGCTTAAACTGTGGTGGCCAGGAACCTAGAGCACTGGCTTGAGCAGCTGCAAAGCCATATTGAAGCGGGAACTTCCCACAAGGATCTGTTGGCCACTCTCCTAGTATTACAGAAAGTGGTAGGATACATGGCAGACGTCTCCGCAGAATACATAAGGATGTCTGCAAGATCCTCGACCCTGGTAAACTGAGCACTATGGGTTAAGACATGGTCAGGAGATGCTGCCTCAAAGGTGAAGCTATGTGGTTTTCTGTTTGAGGGGATCTAGTGTTTGGCCTGAATCTTGAAGCCGTGTTGGACAGGACGGCAGACAAGAAGGCCTTCCCAGTAAAAAAAGTAACCCCTCAGGGTAAGAAATTTTCGTCCTTTTTGCCAAACCCAGAACACGAAGGATACGGGATACAAGAGACCCTAGAGGTCCCAGAGGTCAGGGCAAGTCTGGGGTGCTTTTCCAACCTAACCAGACAACTAAAAATCGGTGACAGTCCTCTGGCTGTGGAAGTAAGACTGCAGCCCTTTTTTTTTTTTTTTTTTTTTTTTTCTCCCTCAGTGGAAGACCACAACAACCAGTCCGTTTTTGTCCTCTAGGCGAAATTTGGAGGGCTACAGATTGGAATTCTCAGTCACCACCAAGTTTTTACATAACTCGGGCTCCCCGAGATCAAGAAAAGTCCCTAACAATGTCATCTCTCCTGCAAGAACTTGTTCAGCAGAAAGTGATCATCCCAGTTCCCCGGGAAAAGTAAGGACTAAGGTGCTATTTGCACGTGTTCCTAGTCAAGAAGCCATCGGGAAAATTTCAGTAAATTCTGAACCTGAAGATATTAAACGCATCCATTTGGTACAACAGGTTCCGAATAGACACAATTTTCTCAGTGAAGAGTCATCTAAAGCCAGGCTGCTTCCTAGTGTCCATAGACCTCTGGGATGCTTACTGTCATGTTCCCATAGCGCCAGCATTGCAAAAATATCTGCGGTTAGCAGTCAAGATGGAAGGGGTAGTCTTGTACCTACAGTTCAGAGCTCTTCCTTTTGGGCTTTCCTCCCCTCCCAAGGATTTTCACAAATTTTGGCAGAAGCCTTGGCACCCCTCTGAGGGGAATATCGATTGTCCCATACCTGGACGACCTGGTATTTGCCAAGTCAGGGGATCTTTTGGGGACAGACGTGAAGAATCTTGTAGAATCTGTTGGATAATGGGGAGAAATCAAGCATGATTCTGTCTCAAAGTTCCTGGGGTATACTATCAACTCCTGTACAAAATCTTTCTCCCAGAGGAAAAGATCCAAGATGCAGTAAAAAGGATCCAAACAAATCTGCCAATCTCGATCAGGGCAGCCATGTCAGTGCTAGGCCTCCTTACAGCATCAATCCCAGCAGTGCAATGGGCGCATCTCCATTTAAGAGATCTCCAGCAGGCGATTCTGAGGAATTGGTCCTTCGAGAGGTCACTGGAGAAGTTATTCATCATTCCCTCAGGTTCATAGGAAGTTAAGGTGGTGGAGGAGACATACAAGTTTGGACAGAGGCCTGCTCTGGACATTCCCAGTAGAAAAGAGGTTGACAATGGATGCAAGTTCTTGGGGTTGGGGCGCCCACCTGGAAGGGCAGATGACCCTAGGAGCTTGGACAGAGGCCAAGAGATCCTCCAATTGGAGGGAACTAAAGGCCATTCTCCTGGGACTGTGGGCTTTCGAGGATCGAGTCAAGGGCCCCCAAATTCAATTGTTCTCCGACAATGCCACGGCAGTGGCCTACATAAAGCAAAGAGTCACAAGAAGCAGAGTGTTGCTGTCCTTGGCTCTTCAGATTCTGTCTTGGGCAGAAGTCAACTTGGCATCCCTGACAACGGTACACCTAAAGGGCGACCTGAATCTAGTAGCAGACTTAAGCAGGGAAAGAGTACTAGAATCAGAGTGGAGCCTGAACACAGAAGTATTCCAGATGCTAATAGGAAGATGGGGAACTCCCCAGATTGACCTATTCGCATCACAGGCCAACGCAAAGGTGGCGGTTTATTTCTCCCTGAACAGGCAGGATCAAGCAAATGGCCTGGATGCGTATTGCAGTCATGGACTTTCTGCCTGTGCTATGCTCTCCCCCCCCCCCCCCCCCCCTTTCAGATGATCCCGTTGCTACTGGAACATCTGACAGCCTGGTTACTGAGGAACAAATCCTGAAGGCAAAGGGTTTGTCCAAACTAGTTTCAACCATACTAAATGGCAGGAAAAAGGAAAAAGAAAAAACTTGGAAACCTTAACTCCTGGTGTACGTCTAAAGCTTTTTTTCCCAACTGGAGGTTATTTCTGTTCTTTAATTTCTCCATGACGGAATGGACAAGGGGTTGGCAGCTAGTACATTAAAGGTCCAAGTGGCTGTCTTATCAGTATTTTTGGCGAGACAATTTATCTCAGGATCCACTGAAATAGATTTTTATTTTTTATTTTTTTTTGGCATTGGTAAGAGCTAAGCCAGTACGTTCCCCGCCCCCAAATGAGATGTATCGGTGGTATTACAGGGTTTGACAAAAAACACTTTGAAGCCTGGTCCAGGGTTTCAATTACATTTTGGTCACTAAAGTTGGCATTGTTAGTGGCGGGTACATCAGCTAGGAGGGTTGGTGAACTGCAAGCCCTGTCTATCGAACTGTTTTTTTTTTTTTTTTTTTTTTTTTTTTTTTTTTTTTTTTTTCTCTTTCCGGACTGGGTAGTGATAAGAACTGACCCGTGTTTTCTACCAAAGGTTTCTTCGGTGTTTCATAGGTCGCAAGAAAAAATTCCAACTTTTTGCCTAACACCATCCTGTCCTAAGGAAAGGGTATTTCATAGCCTGGATGTGAGATGTCTCGAGGTTACAAAAGAATTCAGGAGATCGAATTCTCTGTTCGTGCTGTTCTCAGGGTTGTGTAAAGGATATGGTGCCTCTAAATACACCATAGGGAGATGGCTGCGGTTGACCATCAATGAAGCTTATAAGGCTTCAGTGGTAGTGGCCTATACAATCCAGGCGGTGGCAACGTCCTGGGCGGAACGAGCAGGGGCTTCACCGGAACTAATCTGCAAGATGGATGAGTTTCTCCACCTTCACTCTCAGGTTGGACTTGCTCTCAGCATCAACGCAATTGTTCAGCAGGAAAGTCCTGCAGGCGGTGGTCCCACCCTAGAGTAAGTATTCTTATCTCCAGGTGCTGTCCTGAAAGACTAGGTGAGAAAACCTTAGACTTACCGGTAACGGTATTTCTATGAGTCTTACAGGACGGCACTGATGTCCCTCCCTAATTGTGATTTAAAATGTGGTGTTATTGCTATGTTCTGCTTATCTAATTTCAGTATGGCTGGAGGTACTCTATAAACAACTGAGGCCATGGTGGAAGTGACTGGCCCTAAAACTGACTGCAGTGTTTCCTGGGGAAATGGGTGGAGCTCTGCTCTCTCCAGGTGCTGTCCTGAAAGACTTGTAGAAATACCATTACCGGTAAGTTTAATGTGTGTGGGGTTTTTTCCTTCAATTTGATTAAAGCGTAACTCCACTTTTGAGAAACATTCCCCTCTAGGTGATCTATGTACATTACAGACGGTCCCCTAGTTACAAACCTCCGACTTACAAACTGAGGGAGACAACAGAAAGTGAGAGGAAATCTACCCCAAGGAAGGGAAATTCATCCCTGTAATCATGGGGAAAAAAGTGGTCTCCACTGATACTTTATCACCAAGACAGAGGGGAAATCTTCTGAACAGGGGCACACAGCAAAACAAACATTATAGGGGTGATGACCCTTCCCTATGTTATCCAAAAAGCTTGTGTTTTTTTTGGGCTGGAGCTACACTTAAAAAATGTATCTGTTCCGACTTACAGATTCAACTTAACACACCTACAGACCCTATCTTGTTTGTAACCTGGGGACCGCCTGTACAAGGATTTTAACAAATTTTGTTGCAGATTCCAACCTTTTTGTTCTGAAGAAATCCCTGTTTGTATCCATGTGGGAAAGCGAGTCTAATGGGAGTGGTTTCATAATCAGCTGCAGCACCTGCAGGGCACGCATGAAGAAAGCTGCTGGGTCTGCATCCCTTTAGATGTGATTTCCTATTGGTAGTATCTCGCCATAAAAGACTTTTGATGCAGGGAATGCCATTAATCTGACTTGTATCTTAGGGCAGACTTTTGGGAAATATGGTAAGCCAATCGCACAAGCAGGAAATTGTTCTGTGTACATAACACCTCCAGGTAGCCGCATTGCATCTTCCGAGAACTACAGAGCTGCAGATTGAAAAGGAAAAGGTCATTTTTAATCAATTACAAGATGACTTGTATTACAATTGTACATGCTATAATCTATTTTTTTTTTTTTTCCCCCCACGAAAGTTACCCCCCCAGACTAAAAATGTTGCTGTCCAAAGGTGCTCATGTGCTTCATCCAGAGTGGGGGTACTCTAATATAGGAGGTGTTACTTGTAGATCATCAGGGGAAAACTAAAGGGAAAAGCCTAAAAAACTAACACAGCCACCACATCTAATGACTGGTAGGCTGCAATATATTACATTTTTTGTTTAAGTTAATTACCTCCCCGAAAAGGCTGCTGGAAATTTGCCCAGGTTCTTTTCCCAGTGGATTACCCAGCAACCAGGCATACGTTCAGTCACGCTTTGGCTCAATAACCAGTACATGGGTGTTTTTATTTTTGGAGTAATTGGGGTAGGGAGCGAATTGAGTGGGATGCTCCAAAAATGAGAACTATGTACAAGTTGAGGACAGTACACTCCTTTCTGAAAAGCTGAAGCAATGTCTTTGCAAATACAAACTGTGGACTTGTAGTAAAAGCAGTGAAAAACGGGCTTCTTTCTTTAGAGCACCAAGAGCAGAGTCCCTTCCCAGCTGATGTCCCCTTTGGTCAAACACTTTTTAGCACAAGGGTGACAGCAGCCCAAAAGTCTTAAGATCTCTCACAGCAGTCTGTACTCACAAAATGTTCCAGGACAGTTGGTTGCCTCCTTCCAACTTCAAAGTGACACCTTTCTCCAGGGATACTAGATTAGATCTTTAGCAGACAGCCCCTCCGTCTGCATGTAGCTGTAGTATCCAGGCACTCAGGTTGCCCACCCGAGGCCTCACAAACCTCAAGCACATGGCAGCATAGCCCTGGAGGGCAGCAAGCCCTCTGGGCTAGAATGTCCTTGGCTTTCAGTGGTGACATCTGAATGATGCCTGCAGCTGCAGGCATCATCCAGACATATATTTTTAGCCGGCGATTCCTTACACCAGTGTTTCTGAACTGCAGTCCTCAAGGCGCCTCACCAGGTCATGTTTTCAGGCTTTCCCTTGTTTTGCACAGGTGATTTGATCAGTTTTACTGCCTTAGTAATTACCACAGCCATTTCATCTGAGGGAAATCCTGAAAACCTGACCTGTTGGGGCCCCTTGAGGACTAGAGTTGAGAAACCCTGCTCTACACCATAGGAATGATCATAGTGGCAGTTCAGCCGCTTGATCCTTCTTACCAGCGACGGGAGGGGACGTCCTCCCGCCACCCTCCGGTGCTTCTCCAGGCTTTCCTATCCAATCGGGGACCCAGGGAAGGCATCTGCCGGCGCTGGAAGGAAGTCATAGAGAAAACCGAGGGACAGATGGTCCATGGCAATCTCTGACCCTTGGAGGCCTGGGTGCAATGTTATGACGTCACGTCCGGGCCGCCGGAGGTAAACAAAGCCGGGGACTCGGCTAGAAAGCATCAGATCCCATTTTCATTTGATGCTTTCCAGCCTGGAGGAGAGATGTGGGGTCTTAAGAGGACCCCACATCCAAGGGATGTTTACATTCCTTGTAATAGGAATAAAAGTGTTTTTTTTTTTTTTTTTTTTTTTTTGGAAAATGTAAAAATAAAAAAACAATAAAAATTTAAGTATCCCTGTGAGCTTGCAAGCAGAACACGCATACGCAAGTCACGCCTGAATATGTAAACTATGTTCAAACCACACGTGAAATGTCACTGCGAACATTAGAGCGAGAGCAATAATTCTAGCCCAAGACCTCTAACTAAAACGTGTAACCTGTAAAGTTTTTAGTGTCTATGGATATTTTTAAGTACAGAAGTTTGGCGCCATACCACGAGTGTGCGCAATTTTTAAAGCGTGAAGTGAGGTATCTACTCAGTATAACATCTGTCACATTATACAAAAAAAACTGGGCTAACTTTATTCATGTGGTTTATTTTTTTTTTTTTTTTGTTTTCCGAAAACGTTTTTGAAAAATTACTGTGCAAATACTGTGAGACAAACAAAGTTGCAATGACCGCAATTGTATTCCCTAGGGTATCTGCTAAAAAAATGTTTGTGGGTTCTGAGTAAATTTCTAGCAAAAAAGATGATTTTTACATGTGAGAGATGAGTGCTGGAATATGGAGGTGGTCAGGGGCATTGCTAGATCTGCAAAATATCTGGGGCTAGAGCCCATAGCAGTGGTCACCAACCTTTTTCTGGGGGGGGGGGGGGGGGCGGGGCAGCCAGTGGTAAGCTATTTTTCGCGGGCAATGGCTAGTGTTGGCACTTTAATCATCATGGCACCATGGTTGATATGGTGTCAGGGTGCTTGAAACACCTTGATTCTATTGTTACATTGTAATATATAATGAAGTGGTTCAACTCTATAATGCAGAATCAGTGGGAGCCCTAGGCGTGCCACTTGCCACATCTCCTGCCATCAGATGCAGCGTGTCACCAGATGCAGTATATCACCTGCCACTAGATGTGGATTGTCACCTGCAGACCATTTGCAGGTTGTCACTTGCCACGTCACCTGATGTGGATTGTCACTTGCCACAACACCTGCCACCATTTGCAGATTGTCACTTGCCACGTCACCTGCCACCAGATGTGGGTTGTCACTTGCCATGCCAGCCAGTGCCACCAAATGTGCATTGCTGGCAGCACTGGTCCATTTATTGAGGGCAGGAGAGTGGAGATGCGGGGCGGGCAGTGAGAGATGTCATCACTCTGCTCCCTGCCACACCTTCGACACTGAAGAGGCCCATGCTCTGACAAAATATGCACCCATGCTGTGAGGGCAGAAGGGCGCTGATGTGTTGCAGGCAGTGAGAGATGTCGTCTCTCTGCCGCACATCGCTCCCACATTGAAGAGGCCCGGCTGTGAGGGCAGAAGAGCGGTGATGTGGAGCGGGCAGGGAGAGATGCCATTTCTGCTCGCCTCTTTCCTACCACCCACCACAGCCAAGACCCGCTGGTTAGGCAGGGACCTTGTGGCAAGAGACTCGGGCAATGGGCCCCGGATTTGGGGCAACAGCCCCAATAGCCACCCCCTAGCGATGCCACTGGAGGTGGTTAAGAATGGAGGGGGGGAACCTTCATAACTCCAGCCTGGTTCTGACATACAGATGGTGAGGATCCCCTATATTTGGGCAGGTCCAGAATACTGTAGAAAAGTAATGACGTGGCAATGTTCTGCAGCATTCTGCTGTGATCCTTGATACCCCAGGCACACAGGAACTAAGTCAAGTGAGGTTGGGTGTCAATCAACCCACAGAGTGGTGAGTCTGGGGGGGGGGGGGGGGGGCAGCACCATAGGCAAAAGCTGTTGGAAAGGTGTTTTTTTTTTTTTTTTTTTTTTTTTTTTTTGCCAAGAGAACAGACTTTATTTTATTTTTTTTTTACGCCCAGTATGCATGGAGCCTGAATACTTGGCTTCCCTTTATTTGTGCATGTCTTTGTGGTTGCATATTTTCTAAGGTGGGCACATCTCTATATATTCAAGACGTTTAGCTTCTTTCTGCTGTAACATCTGACACCCAGGGTCAATTGATCCTGCTCAGCTACCACTATTGGGACACATGCTGTGGCAGAAGTGTGTGGTTGAGGTAACCATTACTATGAATCCTAGAATTTGGCTTTTAATTGGGAGAAAAGAGGTAATTAAGGGGTGAAATACAATTTCCAGTCATTTTACAGGTAACTTTTAGAACTTTTTTTTTTTCCATATTGTACCAATCAACATGCCGAAAAATAGCTGTATGTTTGGAAAAATGGATCTAGATTAGGATTTAACTGGGCTATACACCAGTGGTTCCTGGCTGTACAGTTGGCCAATTGGTGAAAGGAATGATTTGCATGACTTTAACCAGTAAATAAGGTGTAATCCCCAGACAACGCAACCTGCAAAAACTCATTTCAGGGAGGTGGGTGAGGCTTAAACCGTGCTACATATTGTGCGTGGTTTAAATGGGGTGTGGTTTTATAGAGTCTGAGATGACTTGCATAGTGCAGAATGTAGTAATGTTAAATAGGGAATGTACAGCGCAGAGTGTATGCAGGTGGGTATAATGTGTAGGAGCGGAGTGTGGAGTGTACAGCTGTGAGTAGTATGTGCAGGATGGTGTCAGGGCAGTGGACCGTGTCAGTTTTTATTTTTACATATATTTTTTTTTTAATGCTTCTTGGGGGGAGGGGGTTGGGGCAGTGGACAGTTGGTAGGGCAGGGGGCTGGTGTCAGTAGTTTATTTATTTTTTATATTTAGCTTTTTTATTTTTTAAATCAACCCTGTTGGGAGGGGGCTTCGATGAGATATCAAGGGTCTAAACAGACTCCTGACATCTTCCCTTTGAGACCGAGAGACTGAGGACAGAGATTCCCCTGTCCCTTTCTCAGCATTGAAGATGAATGGATAGACAGCAGCTCCTGTCCATTCATAAACTGAGCATGGTAAAACACAGGTTACTCTGCTCAGTTTTCACAGAAGCGATCTCACTCACTGTGTCCAATTCAGAAAAGAAAGGGGCCAGTAAAAGACCGCTCTCCATCCTGACAGATCCCCACAGCTGGCGGGAGAGGAGGGAGGACGAGGGAGGGCGGAGGAGGGCTGAGCCGGAGAACACGGAGGGGAGGAAATTAAGGACATGGAGGGGAGCCATAGAAGAACAGGGGGTAGAAGGACACTGAGGGGGGCTGGAGGAGGAGGATGCAGGGAACAGTCGGATAGGTGCAGCAGGAGGGACAGCTGTGATCACCGATCCCCCTGTATAGCTTTTTAGCCGACAGCTGCGGAAGGGAGAGAAGAAGCGGATGTCTGCTATACAGGGAGATCAGTTTTCACAGCTGTCCCTGCTGCACCGATCATCCCAGACCCTGAACCAGGGGACAAGCCAGAATCCGCCCTGCAGCCAGGATATCAGGCACCACTTGTGGGTGTCCGGGAGCTGTCCCCCAAATGTGGGAGGCTCCCGCACCTCACAAGAGACTTGGGATGTCTGTAATCCCTTAGTTTAAGGATAGGTGAAAAGACATAAGGATACCTTCTGTTCTAAGGAACTCCAGTAATTTTACCTAACACTATGCAACTGGCACAACCATAGGTGTGCACAGGGGGTGTGGTGGATGTGCCTGGACACACCCTAATCGCCCTGTGCTGCACAGATTTCCCCTGCTGATATTTCACCAAAGCCCCTCAACAGGGCTCCAAAAAAATAAAATAAACTACTGACTGCTCTGAAAATGTCGTGTTTTTTTTTTTTTTTTTTTTTTAAACATTTTTAAAATGTTTTTGTGTGTGTATGTTCCATGTGTTTAAGCTTTGGGGTGCACACCTTAATGCAATAGTCTGCGCACATCTGAAGGAACAACCCAAGATGTTCACAAAATACAAACCTCAAATGTAAGAATAACTCATAAGTGTGTATTATATCTATCTGGTATAACTTCTCAGTTTAGTGGAGCTTTTTTTGGACAATACATATGTACATGGGTAAAAGTGGAGGCAATTTACTCTTAAAGCAGTTGTAAACCCTTATCTATACCCAGTAAGTGACTGGCCTCAGGTGATACACTGAGATTAAACAAATCTTTCTACCTAACCACTTAAGGACCGAGCCTCTTTCTGAGATTTGATGTTTACAAGAAACCTTAATTGGAACCCCAAACATTTTATTTATATGTGTATATATATGTGTGTGTATGTGTATATAATCGGTCATTGCAATACGTTCTGTCACACCATGTTTGCAAAGTGGTCCTACAAGCGCACTTTTTTGGGAAAAATACACTTTTTTGCAATAAAAAAGGCAACAGTAAAGTTGGCCCAATTTTTTTATTTTTTTTTGTTATGAAAGATGTTGCACCAAGCAACTTGATACCCAACATGTCACGCTTCAAAATTGCACCTGCTCATGGAATAGCAACAAACTTTTACCCTTAAAAAGCTCCATAGGCGACATTTAAAATTCTACAGGTTGCATATTTTGAGTTGGAGGTCTAGAATTATTGCTCTCGCTCTAACGATTGCGGTGATACCTCACATGTGTGGTTTGAACACCGTTTTCATGTGTGCGCTACTCGCGTATACGTTCACTTCTGCACGTGAGCACGATGGGGTGCGTTAAATAAGAATTTTTATTTTTTCTGTTTAAAAAAAGTCACTTTTATTCCTATTACAAGGAATGTAAACATCCCTTGTAATAGAAAAAAAGCATGACAGGACCTCCTTAAATGAGATCTGGGGTCAAAGACCTCAGATCTCATATTTACACTAAAATGCAAAAAATTCACCCAATTCATGAAATTTGACCTGGGCACATATGTCTGCAGTGTTTACTTATCGCTTTCCAAAGCCCTAAGTTCTGTGTCTTTCTGCTGCTTAGTTTTTCTGTTATCCGCATGAGGATGTCCGACAACTTCTCCAACCCAGATATAAACGGAGCGAAAAGCAGCTGGAAATTTGTGTCGGTAGGTGCATAGAAATTGGCAGAGAGCTTGTCTAGTCGAAGCACAGCTCTGCACATTTCTACACCCCCCCGCCTATATGGAGAGTGGGTGTGTGCCTTTCCTCCAATCAGTTGTCACACACCCAGTGGTGGAACAGGAAGATAAAATTCTAACACAATGTGCATTTTCTAAATGGTCTAGAAAGTTGAAGACTGCACATACAAGTTAACTTATGTAGGGAGATTTATTTAATCTGAGTATTATCTGAGGCTGGTCGCTTCCCTGGGTATATGAGGGTTTACATCCACCTTAAGTTTTACCTGTTTATCTGCAGTATTCTCTTCTCTACAGTCAACAAAAAGCTGGGGAAAGGGAGCTGAACTATCTTTGTAGAGCTCAATAAAGAGAGGCAAGGGACACCCCACTGAACACAGGAACAGAGCTGAGACTGTCAATCACATGCTGTGCTGGAGCTCCTCTGTTGCCTTTTATTTCTTGGTGTTAGGAAAACTTGTCAGATGTGACTAATGCAGATAGCAGAGGAATGAGGCAGCAGAGAGAAATGACAGTACTCTGGATTGAGACAAGTACACACGATGGAGGGATATGCTTTGTTCATATCAGAGGTTTACAACCACTTTAAGGACCTGAGGGCTAAAGGTCAGAGGTCCTCTGAAGTTTGACAGTTGCTCCTTTTTCCAGTTGCCTGACCCCATGTTTAGAACACACGCAAAACAATATAACAGAGCCTTGTATTTAAAAGGTTGACTGCCATGGAAATAGGAAATACTGTATTTGTAGGTTGATGATGGTTTTATAAAAGTTGGGCTTTTTTCTTTAATTGCACAATTCCTACTTGGTTTATGTTTTTTGTATTACAGGGTACATCGATGACTAGTGAGATCACCCTTTCAGGTTCTGGATATTATGGTTTTATGGTTTTTATAGTGTTGCGTAAATATCGAATCACAGAAAAGGTACTTGCATCTAAAATTGGACCTGTTGCACTTGAAGCACAAATGGCACATAACTACTAAAAAGAAAAACTGGACTAATGTTTCAATTTGACTTTACCGTTGGTAGGAGGTACTTGTAGCCATTGAGAATACTTTTTGAAAGCCATTTTTCTGTCTGCACTTTTTTCACTTTTGTTAAAACAATGTTTTTATATCACTTTTTTTGCACTTGACACGTGTTTTTTCAGTTTAAGGTTTATCAGTTTGTTTTTATGATCACTTTTTTTGCATCTTAATGTTTTAAGACGTTTGATATGTAAATTTTAGAAAATCTGTAATACAAGATAAAATATGGTAAATGTGTTTTTTGTCCTTACGGTTACAGACCATGGTATTTGATATGGGAGATGGTATCTAGCAAACCTCACAATAGAAACCTGACTGGTTAGTGGTCCCAGAGTTGAGAAACCCAAAAACAGAAAATGTACAGGCTATGTTTAGTTAAATGCAGGACAAAGCAATGGGATTACTTTAATGCCAGTCCCTGCAAATGCTTATAAAAGTACTTTTTCCTTTTGCTCCCCCACTGCTCCATTTACCTAAGGAAGTGCAGTGCTTTGCGACTGACTGCTAAGCCATGTCGCATGGATGTGGGTTGAAAGGTTTTGGCCCTATGTTGTGCATTGGTGTGTATATATAGAACTGCTGCTTTTTGCTCCATTTTGGCATACCGTGTGGTGGGGGGGAGCAGCGGAAAGGTGAATATATGCAGCTGATGTAATTAAAAAAAAAAAAACTCAACCGCCCTCTCATCTAATAAGAATAGTTTAATATGGAGATAATTCAGCTTGCACACATTACACTTCTTGGTAGCAGCACCTGGTCAGTGCTGTAGTCTAGCATGGCACAACTTTTTTTTTTTTTTGTACAGAGAAATGCATAGGTCCAACTCCCAAGAACTCTCTGCATGCAGGGTGTGGGCTTGGTTCTTGGGAGTTGCTTGAGCTAGTGAGGGAGGTATTGTGACACCAGTGCTGCCTAGATTGAGCTCTGGAGGGGAGATGAGGTGAACAGTCATTAGGCGCTGGTGGTGGCCAGTGTCCTATGGAAATAGTGGCTTTTATACCATACACTTCAGGCTGTATATGTAGACAAAGTACAGACTGTGCCAGTCCTAGCTATTATGATTAAAAAATTGTGCCTTTTCTGCTGCTTTATGGGACCCAGAGACAAAGTAGGGGAAATCGGTGACAGGCAGGTAAAGCTCTACATGTTTGTCAAAAATCAAAGAAAATGGGAATCCCACCTAATTACTGTGTGTGGTACTCGCCCCATGTCTAGGGGGGGGGGGGGGGTAATCAAATAAGCAAAAACAGAGGATTCTACACACCCAAATGAGTTAACTACATATTTGTTACATCAAATAACTATACAAATTTTGCTGGCACAAACCAAAAGACACCACAATCTCCAAAACCTCCCATAAGAGGGGGTTTCTAAGTTGACCCAAATACCTCACCCTGTATGGGACTGAAATGCACCACCCCTCATAACCTAGTGAGGGGTGGGGGGGATGCAATCCCTGCAGGGAGCTGAGCCCACCCTCTCCAAGAGAACCCCCCCCCCCCTTTAAGAAATGGCTGTAAGCCAACCTACTAGAGATCCCTAAAACTCGTTCCCAGAGGGGTGCAGTGATCCACCTTATAGCCACAATGGTCATTTAGTACACTGCCCCGTGATGGAACTGGGATACATTAGCCAATAGGAAACCACAACCTACTAAACCCATAGGGATACTTGCAGTCATAGGTCAGTCGTTCATCCATGGAATATAAGTCATCAGAAACTGGGACAGATCACTGATATCCAATCGCTATCAAATCATCCGCTATCCGGCTAGTTAGCCCTCGTAACAGGTAGGGAGTTCAGCCATGTAAATGATCAGTCCTGACTGCTGCTACCTGAAGCAGGCTGTCAATGTGGGAATATGGAAGAAGGGATAGCTGTGATATGGTGTGGAACAAAAAATAGCTTCTGTGTAAGGTCAGATCTCTATGCACCACGCTGAGGAGGCTGCCACACATTCAAATTTGGTGATGTGTATCAGCATAGGAAGATTCTCACAGCATGCAGGTAATTTCAGCCTGTCACAAGTATAGCTATACTCAATTATTCAGTGTAATAACCAGTGTACTCCCAAACCTCACAGATCACCATTCAGTCTCCTGCAGGAGGATTAACAAACTGCTCAGCCTAGTCTAAGTATGTATAGCTCTCCTGCAGTGATATCCTCAGCTGCTATACGCCAGTGCAATCAGAAGTGGCTGGTCAATCCAAGTAGGCAAGCAGATGGAATTGCCGGCCAGTGTATCAAAGAATCGGGTTAAAGTCCCTGAAATTCATGGTGGCTGGGCCGGTAAAGGCGGGGGTGCATGTCCCAGCATTAACGTCTACATGTTTCGTTCCTGTATACCGGAACTTCTTCAGGACACATGGGATAGTCAGCTGTCGCTCAAGTATAGGGCCACAATCCACCCACAATCTTGCTAAAACAGCCTCAGGTGCTATTAACCATTGTAATAACAATTATAGCAGCAATAATGAAAAGTGCACAGCCCACTTAAAAAATGCACACGTGTCGCACAAACATATTATCTCCCTACTACACATATCCATATATTATAACAAAGGGGAGGGGGAGAAAATAAATTATCCTCAGATATAGGGAGATGTGTTCAGGCATAGATGCTGCATGAGCACGGGATTCCTCCCAAATTGATACATAAATGACCTGAAGTAATCACATGGAGCAAAGATTAAGGCAGAGTTATTACTACAAATATATACAAACTGCAACATTGTAGCAAACTACACAAATTGCAATGTTTTCTGTAGCAACCTAGGCATCATATGTTAACATTCAGTTGATCTGGGATTGAAGTGGTTAACATATGATACCTAGGTTGCTACAGAAAACATTGCAATTTGTGTGGTTTCTTGCTACAATGTTGCGGTTTGTATATATTTGTAGTAATAACTCTGCCTTAATCTTTGCTCCATGTGATTACTTCAGATCATTTATGTATCAATTTGGGAGGAATCCCATGCTCATATAGGGAGATGTGTTCAGGCATGGATTCTATATCTGTGAGGATAATTTATTTTCTCCCCCTCCCCTTTGTTATAATATATGGCTATGTGTAGTAGGGAGATAATGTTTGTGTGACACACGTGTGCATTTTTTAAGTGGGCTGTGCAATGTTCATTATTGCTACTATAATTGTTTACGATGGATTAATGGCACCTGAGGTTGTTTTAGTAAGATTGTGGGAGGATCGTGGCCCTATATGTAAGAGTGACAGCTGACTATCCCACATGTCCTGAAGTTCCGGTATACAGAAACGAAACATGATGCTGGGACATTCACCTCTTTACTGGCCCAACCACCATGAATTCCAGGGACTTTAACCCGGTTCTCTGTTACACCGACCGGCAACTCCACCTGCCTACCTACTTGGATTGGATAGACCAGCCGCTTCTGATTGCACTGGAGTATATCAGCTGGACTGGCAAGGTGCCCTTAGGCATATGCATCAGTGCTTTTAATACCGTATCTAGCCCAGATCTAAGGTTTTGGGTTGGTACGTTACTTTGGGAGGGAGAATTACATGTGCAGCAGCCCAATTGCTTAGTACTTCTACCTTGCAGCTCTGAGGTCCCTGGTTTGAATCCTTATGCAGACGTTATCTGCCTGGAGTTTGCATGTTCTCCCTGTGCGCAATGTGGGTTTTTCTGGGTACTCTGATATCCCATCACACTCCAGGACATGCTTAGTTTAAATGGCTCCTGCCCCTAATATGTGCAAGAATGTATCGATGTGAATGTACAAAGGCCGGTGGGGGAGACTAGGCCTGTCTTGTCCCCCAGTGTAGTCTAAATGGGTAGTTTTGTTGGAACTTGAGTTGAGGGTGCAGAGTAAGAAACTGTTCCAAGAGCTGTGGTTGGAGCCAAAACCACATTTTTACAAATTACTGTCCTGGTTCTCTAAACTGGTCAAGTTGCCCTTTTGCACCTTAACTGTATTTTTTGCTGCCTAACAAATGAATAAAAATAAATAATAAAAAGCAATGGGAAAAATTGCAGCAAAAGGGTTGAAGGTGTAGGGACCACTGTTGAAGGCAACACTTAGTTATGGACCCACTTTAACACTTTCCTACCCAGTTTTTTTTCCTTTTTTTTTTTTTTTTTTTATACCCCCCCCCCGACCCTGCACTGGTCAAGCAAATGCCGTTAAAACCTTTGAAGCTGGGAAGGGGGATCCAACTGAACTTTGTGGGCGATGCCTTTAAATCCCCCTTAGCTCTTGTTGACCTACTTCTGGGAGTCTTTAAGATAAAGGGAAAATGCAAGAAGCAGAAAAAATAAAGCATACAATTCTACAGTCATAGGCTACCTAGCCTTGAAATTCAAAGCAGCACATGTCAACACTCACCCTACTGTTTGCAATGACCACATTCCCATTGTAGATTTCTTGCTGGAGCAGAAGAATTTGGTAACGAAGTCCGAATTGCTTTATTAAAATTCAGCTTCTCCCTCACGATGTACCATCAGCATATGTTGTGGATTTTAAATCCGTACATTTATTGTATGTGTGTAGATGGATATCGAGCCAAAACTTTTCCTGTTCTTGGTGTCAACATTTCTGCCTCCCGGCACCTCTTCCCCTTATACCAGAAATCATTTGAATCTAAAAAGAGCTGAAGCTTAACTGTTGGCAGAGAACTGTTGTCTGTGCCCTCTGTCCCAACATCCATCCCTTTTATCACTGTCTTGTGTCTATATTTAAGTCTGTACTTTGTTGCCTTGAGGAGGTGTTGCCAGTATCTGGTTTGTCCAAAACCTGAGGTGAAGAATTTAAGGAGATGTATAAGGTCACCCTGCCAGGAGTGATGGATTTTGCAGAATGTTGGGGTCCTCAGCACTCAACAGGGCTCTCGTGGAATAGCGCAAAGGACACTTAGCAGGAGAGAGGAGAGCTGCACTTTGCTGGGCAGGTTGCTATGGGTTTCTCCAGCTCTCCCCCTCCCCCCTCATGGATAGCACTGCTGAGAAGACCAGAACACTGCTCCCACCCATTATAACTTGTCATGGTTATTTGTGTTTTCTGAGCCGATTATGGCTAAAAATGTATTTGTACGCTGCAATAAACGGTGCCCAAATAGTTACCAAAATTAACGTTTTTTGTCTCTAGTTGTTCTCTTGTTGCTCCTTTGTGCTATCCCATGACACTGAATGGACCCCTGGTACATGTAGCATGGCATCTATGCTTGATTTACAAAAATGAAATTGCTGACACAAACCTGCCTTCTGTTTACACATGTTGACCTATTTGCAAGCTTAAGTTCATTCTATCGCTCAAAATTGACCACCTGCTGGTCAATTTTTCTTTGTGTGTCTGAGATTATATACCTGGTTTCTGGTGTAGAAAGATACCTCCCCATTTTGTGTTTTTCACATTTTAGCTTATTCTGCCTAGTCATGCTCATGTGTGGTCCTGCTACTGGACAGTTTTTACCAAACCTTGTCCAAGACTGGCCATACATTATACAATTTTCTTTTAGATTTACCCTCAACTATGTAGTGCAAGGGCCTGCCTGAATGCATACAAACTGAAAGTGATTGAGTTTGACCTCCATATTATATATTTTTTGGTATTTCTAAATGAAAATTGTGTATTATGTATGGCCAGCCTAAGGGCTATAGCACTTATCATATAAATCCAGTTTCCAAAAAAACATATGTCAAGGAGGAGATATGGCTCGGTGTGGGGGTGTAGAATGTAGATACCCTTTTGGGTCAGTACATTTTGTATGTATAATAATGCCAGTCTTTAGTGGGGTTATGCATAGTTGTACCTGGAAATGCCTTTAGATAATGTGTGATTTGTGTATATTGTCAGTGGGTCAAATTCCTTTGCAAGGTCTCCAAAGCTTTTAAGTGTCTTTCCTGTATTTATTTAAGTCCAGGTTCCCACTGCTGCGGAATTGAAATTGTGAGTTCAGTTGTACTCGCGCAATTTAATTCCCGCATGTCAATATGCCAATTTTCAGAGACATCTGTGCGGTTTCCTGTACAGATGTCTATTGAAGGCACACCTGAAATCGCCAAACGTAGTACAGAAACTACTTTTGGGAATCGGTGTGGCACTGAAAAGTTGGTGTACTGATTCGGATGGTTCCGTTGTGGGCAATAGCTGCTGATTTGGCATGCGATTTGAAATGCCAAATTGCATCAATGTGAACCAGGGCTACATTTGTTACCTGAGAGAAGTCACTTCGCTGCCAAGATGTAGTAGAAAGATGTGGTATAAGGGTTTGTAATGGGTTTATGGGTATTGGAATGGGGCTGATTTGGGGGTGAGACCTTAAGGTAGAGCTGTCCAGCCTGTAAGACATGGCTATACTGAGATGGGTAGGGTCTTTAGGGATGGAGGTTGCCAAACATCAAGAAGTAGGCAGGTGTGTTTTAGGCTTTATGCACACTAGAAGGCTTGACCAAAAAAAAAAATGCTAATGTGTTAGCATTTTTGCAGGCGTTTAGCCTAGTGTGTAAGCTGTTTTAGTAGCTGTAGCATTGAGGAGCGGTGAATGGTGGGTGTGTGTCTCGTCGTCGTCATTCATACCAGACCCTTAGCTGAGCATGCAGCCGGCCAGACCAGGAATGGGAGGATGAGCTGCCTCTTCCCCCCACAACCCTAGCCAGTAGTTATGGGGGCTTATTGGAATCTAGAAGCTCCCTTTAAGGCGGATGCCCCCCATGGGAATGAGTAGAGGTATGTAGTACCTCTCTACTCCATTCACCTAAAGTATTTGAAAAGTGGTGTGTGGGTTTTTTTATAAAAAAAAAAAAGTGAGGGCACAGAAGAAAATGTATGTTGGAAAAGCAATCCAAAGAACTCAAGCGTAGCTTGCGAAAATAAATGTAAACATATTCCCTAAAACCTCCCATATAAGCTTTAACTTACTAATCGCTTGGATCCCACCTACCCTGTATAGAAATCATTGGTGTTACCGGTAGTTATTCTCTGATCATGTAATCCTACAATTCCAGCTCCCTCTGTCTCAGTGGTTACTGCTGACAGTGGCTGGGCTATTATGGCTGTGAGAATCCAGTCATTGTTAACTGCTCGTTTCCAGAGGGGAGCCAGAGCTGCAGGAACTTGAGTGGATTAAAAATATGTACCTGGAACACCAAAAAAAAAAAAAAAAAAATTCTAGTTGGACTTTTCTTCCACTTTAACTTGATTTTAACGGCAGGCTGTTTGTCTATCCAGCAGATATAAGAGTAGTGGCTGTTTAGCATTTGTCATGAAGGACTAAGACACTGAAAGAAATTGGATTTAAAAAGGAAATGTTTATTAAAAAAGCCACTTGTCCTGTAATAGCCAACCTCTTTTGAGCTTTGCAAGTTTGCTAGCTGGAATATAAACTTTCTCGAGGACTTGGTACCCTTATTCCAGAGTTTAGGGATGTTGAGGTACATCAGATACCAACAAATGTTTAACCTGTATTCCATTAGATGTTCACTAATTCTATACAAAATGTGTGAATTGTATATAGTAGTGCAGACGTTGGGTTAGCTTTACTAAAACTGGAGCACACAGAATCTGGTGCAGCTGTGCATGGTAGTCAATCAGCTTCTAAGTTAAGCTTGTTCAATTAAACTTTAACAATAAAAACCTGGAAGCTGATTGGTTAATATGCAAAGTTGCACCAGATTTTGCATGTGACAGGTTTAGTAACTAATGCCCTATATGTCAACAAGGATGTGCTTTAATCAATCAATAAAACATCCTGCAGAAAAATGGGTACCTCCTCTGTTCTTAGTAGGCACATCTATGTCCAGTTATTAGTTTAAAAAAAATATATATAAAATTATCAAGCACTGATTTCTCCCCTTTGTTGGTATTTCAGTGCTGTAAGCCTACTACAGGAAATTGAGGGCTGACTGCAGTTCTGGCAGAACCACCTGCTACTTTTTTTTTAATGTACTTACTACGTTTTTTGAAAGCAGCTCCTTTCAGTTATAAAAAGGCATTTTGGACTTGTGGTAAAATCTGGTTTTCCCTCTAGTGCAATGAGGGGCACAGGAAACCTCCAGCACAAAAGAGTCACATAATGGATTTTACATTAAAAACTTGCTTGAGAGATGCAGCTGAAACATCCACCTGCTAGAAGGTCGGGAATGTGTGAATATAAGACCAGGTGTCAAAAAAAAAAAAAAAAAAAATCTGGACAACTGTTGCTTGATGTGGAAAAGCCAGTAAAGCGCTCACAGATATAATAGAGTGCACCTTGACATGAAAGGGTAGAACCCTATCCTTAAGACTAGGTGTTGTAATGAGAAAATGGTGGACCTTTCAGGGAATAAAGTCTTCCTGAGAGAAGCTCACACAACTGTATGCTGGAAAAATGATTGGAAATTGACTTTGGTCATTTAGGGCTGGAGAGAATGGTTAGAAAAATGTCTGATTTAGGGCTGGGCCCCAACACCTACTTTGGCGCTATGCAAAACCAGAAAGGGGGTTTCTTGTTAGGATATGGCTGCCATGTTAAATCAAAAACATTGGGGGTTATTTAATAAAGGCAAAGTTCACTTGGGGCTGCAGTCGCTGTAGATCCGAGCGTGACATGCAAGGAAAATAAACAGCATTTTAGCTTGCACATGATTGGATAATAAAAATCAGCAGAGCTTCCCCTCATTTCAGATTTACAGCGACTGTACTTTCAAGTGCAAAGTGGATTTGCCTTTTTTTTTTTTTTTTTTTTTTTTTTTTTTAAACACCTTTTGTAAATAACCCCCATTATTTGCTGCGGTTCAGAAAAGTGTGTGCATAATGATGTCTGTGTTAGGTAAACGTGTTGCATATTCAGTGACCTAATGAAAAACATGGCCATCCTTAAAGTAAATGCAAATTGTTAATGTTGATTCTCAAGTTTAACGGTTTGTTTGGGGCCAGGCTGCCCCAAACAAATGATTTCCATTACAGAACAATGCAGCTGCTGTAATGGACTGTTGTAGCATTAACTACCTAACATATAGTTGGCAGCAAGTTGAGCAGCTTCCCGTCTGCTGTTGTAATTTTAAATTGGTTGGACTGAGTGCTTTCCTGCTATTCAGGAGAGGTCTTGTATTTTTAGCAATGAATACAAGGCTTCTACTTTTAGCTGAGCTGGAAAGGCAGGCAGATGTCATAAATTTCCACCTCAGGCTTACCTAAGTGCTGGCCCACCTCTCACGGTACTTGTAACACTACCACTCAGAAAATTGATCCAATATCTGTGGCAAAAGTGTGAGGAGATCCAAACTGACATTCAGATACAGTGTTGGCTGTGCAATTTGAATTGCTTATTTTAGCAACCAGTGCTTAAAATATGTCAATATTATCCTTATGGATCTTCAATAAAGTGGCACATTTTAGGCACTTATGAATGCTCAGAACTGGATTTCTACTGACCATGGCAGAGTGTAGCACTGCTGTACAATAACAACCAGGCCCTTCTTACATTTAGGAGCAGTATAGTAAAGAGCTAGACTCTGAAGGGGCTGCTATAGGTAATTTCCTTTTCCAGCTAGTATAGAGAAGTCTCATTACATGAAAAAAGAACATTACAAATTCAACAAAGGTCCATAACGTATCTTAACAGAGACTACTTTAGTCACTGTCTGTGTCATCACTATCATCATCATCCTCCTCCTCCTCCTCCTCCTCTTTGTTTTCTAAAGTCTCTTCCTTTAAGTCAGCAAAAAAGTCATCTGCTCCTCCAAATGCCTTCTTGCTTAAGGCAGGCAGCTGCCTGTTCTTCTTCCGCTTCCTGTAAACATCCACATCGATAGATCCAATCGATGAAACATCCCAGAACTTTACTTTCTGGTCATGGCCACAGCTTGCCAAGAACTTGCCATCATAGGACTTTGCCAGCTGCTCTATAGGTTCACCTGGATGTTGGCCCACAGTGCCAATTACTCGGTTAGGTAAAATGTTAATCGCCCTGCAAAAAAAAAAAAGTCAAATTTATGCATTACATTATTGCATAAACATTTTTATTCCATGAACACTGAATAGTCTCTGCTTCCAGGTACAATAGAAACCTTGTGTATTGGAATAAGGCATTGCACTTTTACTCATATAACTTAAAGTGATTTTTTATATATATATATACACACACACACACACACACACACACACACACACACACACACACACACACAAAACAAACTATCCTTTACAAACATCATACTTGCCTCCACTGTGCAGCTTGTTTTGCACAGAGTGGCCCTGAACATCCTCTTCTGGGATCCCCTGGCGGCTCTCGCAGCTCCTCCTCACATCAGATAACCCCTAGGACAGTGATGATGAACCTTGGCACCCCAGATGTTTTGGAACTACATTTCCCATGATGCTCATGCACTCTGCATTGTCATCATCACTGTCCTAGGAGAAGAGCTCTCACGAGGGGGTGGGGTGGGGGGGGTGGTGTTACTTTGCGTACACACTTCCAAGTTCAGCATTTGCCACCACAGACACTGATGCTGGACTCGGCCTAGGTCATTGGATTTGAGTGACAGCAGTGGGAGCCAATGGCTGTGCTGCTATCCATCTATCCAAATCAAGAGCCGCGGGGAGAGGGACAGCGCGTCCCCGCTGAGGAAATGAAGGGGCTCAGGTAAGTAAAACCGGGGGAGCAGTGACTGCCAGGTGTTTTTTTCACCTTAATGCTTAGGATGCAAATAAAGGAAAGCAGCTCCTTTTTATCTGTCGGTCTATTATTATACTCATCATATCATCTATGCGCACTATATGCTTCTAGTAAAAAAAAAAAAAAAAAAAAAAAAAAAGGAAGGAGCCATAGGCAGCCAAGTATAATTCAGGTAGATGCCTGCATTACAACTTCAGGGTAATGCAGTTGTGCAGAAATAGGGACAGTGACAGACCAAAGTACTGTTTTTTTTATAGAGAACATAGTTACATAGTAGGTGAGGTTGAAAAAAGACCATCAAGTCCAACCTATGTGTGTGATTATGTGTCAGTATTACATTGTATATCCCTGTATGTTGCGGTCATTCAGGTGCTTATCTAATAGTTTCTTGAAGCTATCAATTCTCCCCGCTGAGACCACCGCCTGTGGAAGGGAATTCCACATCCTTGCCGCTCTTACAGTAAAGAACCCTCTATGTAGTTTAAGGTTAAACCTCTTTTCTTCTAATTGTAATGAGTGGCCACAGGTCTTATTAAACTCACTTCTGCGAAAAAGTTTTATCCCTATTGTGGGGTCACCAGTACAGTATTTGTAAATTGAAATCGTATCCCCTCTCTCAAGCGTCTCTTCTCCAGAGAGAATAAGTTCAGTGCTTGCAACCTTTCCTCATAACTAATATCCTCCAGACCCTTTATTAGCTTTGTTGCCCTTCTTTGTACTCACTCCATTTCCAGTACATCCTTCCTGAAGACTGGCGCCCAGAACTGGACAGCATACTCCAGGTGCGGCCGGACCAGAGCCTTGTAGAGTGGGAGAATTATCGTTTATCTCTTGCATTGATCCCCCCTTTTAATGCATGCCAAAATATTCTGTTTGCTTTATTAGCAGCAGCTTGGCATTGCATGCCATTGCTGAGCCATTCATCTACTAGGTCCTTTTCCATCCTAGGTTCTCCCCCCAGTGTATAGCTTGCATTCATATTTTTGCCACCTAAATGCATTATTTTACATTTTTCTACATTGAACCTCATTTGCCATGTAGTTGCCCACCCCATTAATTTGTTCAGGTCTTTTTGCAAGGTTTCCACATCCTGCGGAGAAGTTATTGCCCTGCTTAGCTTAGTATCGTCTGCAAATACAGAGATTGAACTGTTTATCCCATCCTCCAGGTTGTTTATAAACAAATTAAATAGGATTGGTCCCAGCACAGAACCCTGGGGAACCCCACTACCCACCCCTGACCATTCTGAGTACTCCCCATTTATCACCACCCTCTGAACTTGCCCTTGTAGCCAGTTTTCAATCCATGTACTCACCCTATGGTCCATGCCAACGGACCTTATTTTTGTACAGTAAACGTTTATGGGGAACTGTGTCAAATGCTTTTGCAAAATCCAGATACACCACGTCTACGGGCCTTCCTTTATCTAGATGGCAACTCACCTCCTCATAGAAGGTTAATAGATTGGTTTGGCAAGAACGATTCTTCATGAATCCATGCTGATTACTGCTAATGATATCGTTCTTATTACTAGAATCTTGTATATAGTCCCTTATCATCCCCTCCAAGAGTTTACTTACTATTGATGTTAGGCTAACTGGTCTGTAATTCCCAGGGATGTATTTTGGGCCCTTTTTAAATATTGGTGCTACATTGGCTTTTCTCCAATCAGCTAGTACCATTCCAGTCAGTAGACTGTCTGTAAAAATTAGGAACAACTGTCTGGAAATCACTTGACTGAGTTCCCTAAGTACCCTCGGATGCAAGCCATCTGGTCCCGGTGATTTAATAATGTTAAGTTTCTCAAGTCTAATTTTAATTCTGGCCTCTGTTAACCATGCAGGTGCTTCCTGTGTTGTCATGAGGATAAACACTGCAGTTTTGGTTACTGAAGCCCCCCGATTCACTCGTGAAGACTGAGGAGAAGAATAAATTCAATACCTTCGCCATCTCCCCATCCTTTGTAACCAGATGTCCTTCCTCATTCTTTATGGGGCCAATATGGTCTGTCCTCCCTTTTTTACTGTTTACATACTTAAAGAATTTCTTGGGATTTTTTTTTGCTCTCCTCCGCTATGTGTCTTTCATGTTCTATCTTAGCCGTCCTAATTGCACCCTTACATTTCTTGTTGCATTCTTTATAAAGTCTGAATGCTGAGGATGATCCCTCAACCTTGTATTTTTTTGAAGGCCTTCTCCTTTTGCTTTTATATGCATTTTTACATTGGAGTTAAGCCATCCAGGATTTTTGTTCGCTCTTTTAAATTTATTACCCAATGGGATACATTGGCTAATGCCCTTATTTAATATGCTCTTAAAGCAAACCCATCTCTCCTCCGTATTCTTTGTTCCTAATATTTTATCCCAATTTATGCCTTTTAGCAAGGTTTGTAGTTAAGGGAAGTTGGCTCTTTTGAAATTCAGTGCCTTTGTGTTCCCTTTATGTTTCCTATTTGTGTGATTTATACTGAAACTAATTGACCTGTGATCGCTGTTACCTAAATTGCCCCGTATTTCCACATCCATGATCAGGTCTGTATTGTTGGTAATCAGTAGATCCAGTAATGTTTTATTTCTAGTTGGTGTGTCTACCATCTGACCCATAAAATGTTCTGCAAGACATTAAGGAACTGGCGAGCCTTAAATGAATGCGCAGTTCCCTCCGCCCAGTCTATGTCTGGATAATTAAAATCCCCCATTATGATAACACTTCCCATCCTTGCTGCTAATCCAATTTGTGATAGGAGATCCGTCTCCACTTCCTCCCTCAGGTTAGGGGGCCTATAGCATACTCCCAGTATTATTTTCCCTTTAGCTTCATCCCTTTGGAGCTCTACCCATAAGGATTCCACCTCCTCTCTAGCTCCCTCAGTGATGTCATCTCTCACATTCGCTTGTACATTATTCTTGATATATAGGCATACCCCTCCCCCTTTTTTACCCTCTCTATCCTTCCGGTATAGGGTATACCCTTGAATGTTTGCCAGCCAATCATGAGAGCTGTTGAACCAGGTCTCTGAAATTCCCACAAAATCCAAATCCTCCTTGTACAACAGTATCTCTAGTTCACCCATCTTGTCCACCATGCTCCTGGCATTGGTGAACATGCCACATAAATATTTAAAGAGAGGCAATTATAAACTTTTTTTTATACTTTGCGCTGATTATATTTCACAAGACAGTTGTAAACAACTAAATTACATGTGCAAATATCTACTAAAAATGTGTCTAAAGGCAAAGATTGCTGCTAACACCTTTTTTTTTTTTTTTTTTTTTTTTTGTGTATCCACCAAACTGTCTTCATAAACCAACAGTGCAAAATATAAGTGCAGCGCTATCGCGTATAAAATCTAAAACTTAAAAATAAAATACAACAGCTAATGTGATGAACAACACCCAACAGAGTCCCAAAAATAAGAGCTCTACCACTTTGCAAACTCAGTTCATATATAAAATGCCTCCAGTCTATGACTCTACTACAGAGTCATAAAAGCCTTAGTGAATTCCATTCAAAAGGTAATTGATGTCACGGACACTTGGGTGGGAGGAGCCATTGTCCGTGATGTCATTACTTTTGTATCAGCATGGTGAGCGGAGTTTATGCTTGTTTTGCACATATCTATGTGAGTGTTTGTTTTTAATCCCTATATTCAGTCTTAATAAATAATTTGAAGCGGAAAGCACTATGGTTTCTCCTTTTCTATTCTGCGATATGTCACATGGTAGATCGAAATTTAGGTAGTGGAGTGGCATGTTTCAGGGACAATATCAGAAGTAGTGTTCCAGTACTATCTTGAATGAAATTCACTAAGTCTTTTATGACTTTGTAGTGGAGTCATAAACTGGAGGTGAGCAGGCATTTTATCTGGGGGGGTGGTGGTCCCCGAACAAATTGGCTGTCCCTATAAGAACTGTTTGTACAGCGGTGGAGTGCTTATTTTTGGGACTCTAACACTGTGTGTTGTTCAGCACATTAGCTTTTGTAGCGGTTTTATTTTTATCTAAGTTATATTTTATATGCGATTGCACTGCACTTATATTTTGCATTGTTTATTTATAGTTTAGTCTTTGATTTATTTTATCTTTCTATCCTCTTGTTTTATTACAATGTCTCAGTTCCCATGATTCACTAAAAAAAAAATGGATTTTTAAAACCGCTTACCTGTAAAATCCTTTTCTTGGAGTACATCACGTGACACAGAGCACCATAGTAATGACTATCTGGGTTATATGCTACCTTTTAGGTGATTGGACACTGGCAACCAATAGTAAGAAGGTTCCTCCCACATAGGAAATACCTTTTAGTTTTGTAGCAAGCAATGAAGATCCCAGAAAAAGAGGGGAGGGACCTCTGTGTCCATGATGTACTCCAAGAAAAGGATTTTACAGGTAAGCTGTTTTAAAAATCAATTTTTCTTTATCGTACATTACAGGACACAGGACACAGAACACCATAGTAATGACTTTCTGGGATGTCCTAAAGCAATGCCTTTGAGGGGAGGGAACATAATATTCCTAGATCCCCCTTTTTAGGCTCCAGAATTATAAAGCTGCTTGCAGCACACTGTGGCCAAAAACAAACAGGCTCCCTTTGAGACCTAACATCCAGTTGGTAAAATCTGCTAAATGTATGAACCGAAGACCAACCGTCCGCTTTGCAAACCTAAGCCATAGACACTTGTTGGTGCACTGCACATGATGTACTAACGCTTCTGGTAGAGTGAGTCTTGAGATATCAAGGTGGAACCCTGTGTTTCAATGCTAATGCCCTGTTAATAGCGATAGGATTTTCCGATGGAAAATGTGTGATAGGACCTGGTTGTCGGAAATTCTGACCGTGTGTAGGCTCCATCACACATTTTCCATAGGAATTCCGACACACAAAGTTTGAGAGCTTGCTATAAAATTTTCCGACAACAAAATCCGTTGTCGGAAATTCTGATCGTGTGTACACAAATCCGACGCACAAAGTGCCACGCATGCTCAGAATAAATTAAGAGACAAAAGCTATTGGCTACTGACCTGTTTATAGTCCCGGCGTACGCATTTTACGTCACCACGTTCAGAACGATCGGATTTTCCGACAACTTTGTCTGACCATGTGTATGCAAGACAAGTTTGAGCCAACATCTGTCGGAAAAAATCCATGGATTTTGTTGCTGCCTGTCCTCTTAGGACCCTCAGGCAGAACAAAAAGTGAGTTAGACTTCTGAAAAGGGGCTGACATATCTAAGTAAACCTTGACAGCTCTCACCACATCCAGTGAGTGGAGCAATCTTTCCTTTTTAGACTTAGGGTTAGGAAAGAAGGAAGGTAAAATGATATCCTGATTCAAGTGAAAACTGGAAACCACCTTGGGTAAAAAATATGGACGGGGCCGCATCACCACATTATCCTGATGAACAAACAAAGGGTTTTTCACAAGAAAGGGCGGCCAACTCTGACACCATTCTGGCTGAGGTTATAGCCACCAAAAAGACCAATTTCCTAGTTAATAGGATCAAAGGAATACGCCTAATAAGTTCAAAGGGTTGACTCTGTAGAGCTGAAAGCACTAAGTTAAGGGGGCGGCTTAATTGGTGCCCTTAAATGCAGCACTCCTTTGACAAAGGCTTGTACTAAAGAATGAGAAGCAATAGGCCTCTGGAAAAAAAAAAAAAAACGATGAGGCTGAAATTTGTCCCTTAATGGTCCCTAAGGATAACTTTAAATCAATTCCTGTTTGAAGAAAAGCAAGGATCCTCCCGATTGTATACTTGCGAGGGTGCCAACTTCTCCTCTCACACCATGAGACGTATGACTTCCAAACCCTATGGTAAATACTTCTAGAAACTGGCTTTCTAGCATTTATTAAAGTAGACAGGACAGATCCTCTGATACTATGGTCCCTTAGTACCCTGGTCTCAATAGCCATGCCATCAAATTCAGTGACCGTAAAGAAGGATGGTATATGGGACCTTGGGACAACAGGTCTGGATGGAATGGGAGGCACAATGGGTCCCTTACTGCCATCCTCACAATCTGTGAGTACCAAGACCTCCTGGGCCACCAGAATTACTGTTTTCTGTTCCTCCTGTATCCTGCGTAACAGGTGCGGCAGCATCTGGATCAGAGGAAAAGCGTAAATTAGGAAATACTGATCCCAGGGAATCACCAATGCATCCGTCCCCACGGCAAGTGGATCCCTGGTCCTGGACACAAAGCTGTCCACCTTGGCATTGAACCTGGATCCAAGGAGATCCACATCTGGCATTCCCCAACGCTGGCAGATTTGAAGGAAAACTTCGGGGTGAAGGGACCATTCCCCCGGTAACAATTGGGAGGGAGGGAGGAAGAAAGAAAGAAAGAATGAATTGACAAATACCAATAACTGCAACTGCTGGTTGCACTGCTGTCCCAGCCACCGCAAAGGAGGCCTTTAGTAAGGATTCCTTTTTATCCGCTGGGTCTTTAAACCCTTGGGCATTATCCACTGGACTGGTTAAGCTTTTATTCACTGATGAAATAGCAGCATCCACCAAAGCGTATCCCACTTTTTTTTTTTTTTTTTTAACTTTTCCTCCATAGGGTATAAAAAAGAAAACCTTTTTGGAGGTACGTATATCCTGTCGGGGTGGTCCCAGTCAGCGTAAATCAGCTGGGGGGGGGGGGGTGTAACTTAAATCCTGCTCTCACCATCTCAGCCAAAGACTGGATAAACAATTTTTGGGATTGCAAAGCCGACAATGGTTCCTCAGAACCTGAGTCCCCCGCTGAGGACTCTTCAGCCTCTGCTTCCTCCTTATCCCTTACGGCCACCTCCTCAAAATCCTCTGCCCATTCTGGATCCAAATCACAAGGATCCAACTGGCTAAGGGAGTCCTGGTGCTCAAGTGACTCTGCACTGGGACCAGGCTCGGCAGAGGGAGATCTATGCCGTTTTTTCCCTCCCTGTGTTATTGAGGCAATCATACCCACTATTTTGCCTTCCAGGCCAGCGAGGGCTGACGTTAAGTCATCCTTAGTAACATAAGCCAATGCAGGGATATTGGTGGTGGCCACTATGCCTGACAAATGCAATGGCTCAGCCAGGCCAAATGCCACAGGTCTTTAAGGGGAGATTGATGCTGCAGTAGCCTGAGGTTGATCTCCTGTTTTTGAAGGAGTCATTTTCACCCCTGGACTAGCCCTACTCCCTGTACCTCGTTTTCTGGAAGACATTGCTTACAAAGTTGAGGAAAATACTCTGTGCTATATGGCTGTATCAGCTATAGCAATTACCACGGCCTTCTTTAAAGTGTTGCAAATGCCCGACTCACGTGCCCAGCTCTGTGTCCCACCGTAACAGGCTCCTGGCTCACACGAGCAAAATCTGACAAGCACTAACACACAGGTGCCCGACTTACCCCTATATACGTGCACCGCCACGTGACGTATGCACGCCCGGGAACCTTACTGCACATGCGTGCGCCAGCAGGGGACACGCGGCAAGCAGACACGCCGCGATGCACGCCATCCACGCGCCAAGGCGCACACAGGTGGAAGCAGGCGCACAGGCATGCGGCACCTACATCCAATGCACACGACCAGTCCAGGTGGCCCCCGTCCGGGAACATCCGCCTGAGTGTATCTTGCGGCCTATCTGAGACTATTACAGTGGGCCAACGGACACGAAAATCTGGCCATAACATATATTTAGCAACAATGTAAAATTAAGCCTCCAGAGGAAGCACTCATCAATCCTCGCAGCAGGGTCTGAGATAGGCCCAATCTTCCCCCATCACCACGGGTAGCGTCACTGAGGACCTTCAAGGACCGGGTCCCCCTTTGATCAGGGTCCACACCCTTGGACCTGTAAGGCACCCTTTAGGTTTCCTTGGGCAAGTGAAAAGTCCAGGAATACCATATCACAAGGGTCCAGCGCCATAAGGACACGTTACAGGCAAAACCTTGTTCTTGAACCAAGGCTCGGGTACCATCCACTTTAGCATAATATGCCATCCGAATGGATCCGATTAGAACATCCTCACTGGGACATTATTTGAAGAGCTTCCACAGCCGTGACTTCACCTTCAAGATACTGGCAAAAAACTAAAGGTACTTCCTGTATGGGAGGGGTTATATAGGAGGAACCTTCTTCCTATTGGTTGCCAGTGTCCAATCACCTAAAGGTAGCATAGAACCCAGATAGTCATTACTATGGTGCTCTGTGTCCTGTGATGTACGATAAAGAAAAATTTACTTTTTATGTTTCATAAAGACACCACTATCCATTATTTAATACTCTGGCACAATGCATGCCAAATCACACAATTACCAAGAAGATTCACCTGCAGTAAATGTCAGATTTACTGCTTTATTAGCATATAGTAATTTCTGTATTATATAAAATCTGTTCCATACTTGTTTCTAGCATTCCCCTATTGTGTTGTAAATGGTGCTTTATCCTCTTTCTAGAGGGATTTTCTTACCAGACTTAGTATATCCTCAGCAGTTTTACTGACCTGATAACACCATCCATGGATCCTGTACACACAATATTATCATTAACGGGGATCATGCAGTCAATAGACTCTGCCTTCACTGCAAAACGATCACTTGTTGCTCCAAAGCCATTCCAATTAAACAGGTAGATTGTCCCCTCACTGGATCCACAGGCCACTTTTTTGCCCCTCTAAAAGCAAAGGACAAATGCATTTATAAAAAAACAGATCTCATCAAAGAGTTAAAGGACATGCCTTGAGCTTTGCATTTTAAACAAATACAGGACAAAAATAATACATTTTTATTCGGACAAATATAAAATACTGCATACAAATATGTGCAATTAAAAAACAAAACAAAACAAAAAAAAAACCTTAATTTTAGGAACATGAAATATAGAATCTTTCCATGACACTTGGAGAACATTGTTGGCTGCTGTTACATTGTTGGTTTGCTGTAGATTGCTTAGAGACAAGACTTTCTAGTTTTTTAGAGTGGTAGCTTATACTGTTTTATATGAACAGTATAAAATAATAAAATATTGTTTCAAAATATTGGAAAAATAGTGCAGGAGGGGGGGGGGGGCTAGTTAGGGGTTAAAAATGGGTTACAAAAGGGTTTAATAGGAAATATTGTAGCCTAAAAAACAGGTTTGTTGAAGCATGTGAACGATCAAACCTTCAAAATACTTTATACAGTAAAACTTTGGATTGCGAGCATAATTAATTCCAGAACAATGCTTGTTATCCAAAGCACTCGTATATCAAAGCGAATTTCCCCATAAGAAATGGAATGGAAACTCAGATGATTCATTCCACAACCATTTATTCATAAGTCCTTCAGTTTATAGTTCATAGAAAAAGAATATAGCAATGTGATAGGTTGTGTAACCATAAAATGTCCATCCACAAAATGGCACAAGGAGATAAGAAGCAAAATCCAGCAGGAGCTACAGAGTATAAATGAGAAGAGAGGTGCCTCCAAGTGTAGCAATATGGTTATGTTTAATGAAGGTACAACATTTTCTAACTCACATGGTTAATGATTAAAAGAGGCACATCTAAGCATGCAGGCATCCAGGGTAAAGCTGTCCACATAGACCATCCTCCACAACGCTATCATCCCTTCCACCAGCGCTTCAAGGCTCGCTTTTCAGATCGCTCTACTGCAGGATAGTCTGCCCGGTCTGACAGTGGTGAGAGCCGGCGGTGCAGAGAATGGTCTATGTGGACAGCTTTACCCCGGATGCCTGCATACTTAGATGTGCCTGTTGTAATTGTCAATCAGTTGTTTAATGTTGTACCTTCATTAAATATAACCAGATTGCTACACTAGAGGAACCTCTCTTCTCTTTTATACTCAGTTGTGATGCTACTTGTATATCAAGACAAAATTTGCTTGTCTTGTAAAACACCCTCAATCCAAGGTTTGACTGTACTTTGGACAAGCAGTGCATGTTGATCAGCTATTGCAGTAGCAGTGAATCATGATGGTGCTTTACCTCTACACTATCAACAGGAAACAATATGGATCAGAAAGGCAGTCCTGAAACCCACCGCCCATTTTCTGTTGCATCCTAGACTTTAAAGTGTAGGTAAACCCAAAATTGATTTTAGTATGTTCGCCATGATGACCCACTCTATACAGACTTAAAAATTGATTATTGTGAATCTCTTACAAAGTTTCTTACCTGGAGATCTTGCCAGTAACAGTACTTCCTGTTTCAGGCTGACAACTTTGCCTTGCAATTAGCTGCAAGGCAGCAATCTATCAGATAAGCAGCCCAAACTGAAAGAGCACACATGGCAGGCTGACAATGCTGCTGCTAAAGGTTAGGCAGTGGTTTAGCATTGTGAGCCTGCATAATGAAGTGCTGTTACTGGCAGGATCGGCATGTAGGAAACTTTGGAACGGTTTCACAAAAAAAGGATTTGCTTGACAAAATGTAAAATGAGACAAACATACTGTAAAATAGATTTGAGGTTTTCATGAGAGTATAATGCTATGGGCTACTGCATCTTGTCTTGTAAAAATAGGTCCAGCTGCATTTTAGATTGGGTTGTCCTTTATGTGTATCACATTACTGTACCAACCTTCATAATGGAAATAGATGTCAAGTCTCCATTCTGGAATTCAGACAGTAGGTCAAACCTTCGTCTCTTAATGTTGAACACACCCATGGTTCCATCTCCACTACAAAAAAAAAAATAAATAAAGCATATCTACTTATTCATTAAATTTAAAAGAAAATCAAAACTTACGCTGATCACAATATTATGATTTGCTTCAGATTAGGGCTAAATGGATAAATACAAACTGAAGCCAACGTGGAGTTGTTATTCACAGCAACTAAATTCTTGAATTATTTGACTGATAAATCCACATCGGTTGTTGGGGGCAACAACTCCACTGTTGGTCCATGTTTTGTTTTTTTTTTCCTTCAATGCATTGTTATTGAATTATAAAGAGCAAAAGAAAAATGCAGAGAGTTTTGATTACACATCATTTGCTTGTGCAAGTAATAATTCACAGCTAGAGACAATGTTCAGCAATACAGACTACACATTTTTTTTTGTTTGGTCCATGTCTTTATTGTGTTAGATTTTATACAATAACACACCTGGAAGGAAGACCGGGCAAAGATGGAATTGCCACCTCAGGTGACACCTCAGTGCTGGAGGGTTCCGTATGAGAGGTAAGTCTGTCATAATATGCTAGTATGCTGTTCATACTAGCACATCATGGCATCAACCTGCAGGGAGACTGTTTTAAAAAAAAAAATTTCGCCAAGTTCAATACTGCTTTAATAAATAGTCCAGGTACTCCCTCCGTTTCCCCCCACAATTCAGAGGTTGGTGCCTCAGTAGACGCTTACTCAGCAAGTCTCAACGCTGCTATATGGTGATGCAGTGGCAGTGTGCAGAGTCCTGTAAAAGTTTTAACTTTCAAAAACTAAGCTTTTTTTAATCGTCTTACAGCAGATTGGAACCGTGACACAGGCCGAAAAGTGACCAATTTGATTCAACTGCCACCCTCCCCCACTGCACACACTGAGCTTTTCTTCAGTCCACTGCTGTGCTCATCAGCTGCCAGGAGCAAGAAAGAAATACACCGTACATCAGGGTATGAGGCCAAATAATTAAATTTTAGTCTCATCTGACCATAACACCTTTTTCCATGTGACCTCAAGATCTTCAATGTGTGTTTAACCACTTGACCTCCAAAAGATTTAACCCCCTTCATGACCAGGCCATTTTTGCAATACAACACTGCGTTACTTTAACTGACAATTGAGCGGTCATGTAACGCTGTACACAAACTTTATGTCTCCCCCCCCCCCCCCCCAATAGAGTTTTCTTTTGGAGGTATTTGATCACCTCTGCGGTTTTTATTTTTTTGCAGTATAAATAAAAAAGACCAACCGTTTGGAAAAATTTTTTTTTTACTTTCTGCTATTAAACACATCCAATAATAATAAAAAAAAAAAAAAAAAAAAAAAAAAAATCTAATTTCTTCATAAATTTAGGCCAATATGTATTATGGTACATATTTTTGTTAAAAAAAAAAAATCCCGATAAGCGTATATTGATTGGTTTGCACAAAAGTTATAGCTAAAATATGCACTCTCACTGTACTAATGACACTGGCTGGGAAGGGGTTGAGTCGGCGGTACCAGCAGGTCAGCTCCCGCTTTGTATAATCACAACAGGAGTGGGTCGCTGGCGCGTCCCAGACCCGGAAGTGCAGGATCACCTACTAGGTGCATAATCCTGCACAGGAGAGCTGCCTTGCCGTATATGTATGTTACACTAATCGGCAAGCAGTTAAGGTGGTCAGATGAGACTAAAATTGAATGATTTGGCCTCAACACCAAATTATATGTCTGGTGGAAATCCAATACAGCTCACCATCTAAATTACACCATTCCTACAGTAAAGCATGGAAGTGGTAATATTCTGTTTTTTTGGTGTGTTTCTGCAGCAGGGCCTGGAGCACTTGTCAGGATAGCAGAAAAATTGATGGGGAATCACCATCAAATTCTTGAGGAAAATGTGCTGTCCTCTGCCAGAAAGTTGTCAATGGGAAGAAGGTTTACCATCCAACATGACAATGACCCAAAGCACACAGCACAAATGAACACACAGTGGTTGAAGGAGAAAAAGGTGAATGTCCTTGCATGGCCTAGACAGAGCTCAGACTTAAACTTCATTGAAAATCTGTGGAATGACTTGAAGACTGCAGTCTACAAATGGTCACCATCAAATGTAACTGTACTTGAGCAGTTCTGCAAAGAAGAGTGGGCAAATATTGCAAAGTCTAGATGTGCAAAGTTAGTAGAGACATATCCCAACAGACTAAAGGCTGTAATTAAAGCAAGAGATGGTCCAACAAAATATCGACACAAGGGGGTGATCCCTTTTCCAACTTAGTGATTCTGTTTTTGATTTTTTTCTGACATGTTGGTGTTATAGCTTTCACTTGGATGTTATAAGTTGCTCTAGTAAACACAGCTAGATAAAACAAAAACTGTGTGTGTCTTCATGTCAGGCTGCAGAGCAACAAAATGTGATTATTTTAAAGGGGGGGGGAGGGTTTTATTCTTTTTCTAAACCCACTGTATATATTAACCACTTGCCGACCGCCAGAATGGAACGGGCCGGCAAAATCACGTACCCCCGGTGCCCGAGGCGGTCGGCTTCTGTCCGGGAGCGATCAGAGGTGAGGGGGAGGCCATCCATTCGTGCCCCTCCCTTGCGATCGCTCCCAGCCAATGAAATCCTTCCTCTGCTGCTGTATAGTAAACAGCGGCAGAGGAAGTGATGTCATCTCTCCTCGGCTCGGTATTTTCTGTTCCGGCGTGGAGGAGAGAAGACATCGATATGAGCACACACACACACACACACACACACACACACACACTAGAACACGCCAGGCATACTTTTCACCCCCCGATCACCCCCCCCCCCCCCCCGTCACAGTGACACCAAGCAGTTTTTTTTTTCCTGATTACTGCATTGGTGTCAGTTTGTGACAGTTAGAAGTGTTAGGTCAGTTAGTGTTAGCCCCCTTTAGGTCTAGGGTACCCCCCTAACCCCCCCCTAATAAAGTTTTAACCCCTTGATCACCCCCCCGTCGCCAGTGTCACTAAGCGATCATTTTTCTGATCGCTGTACTAGTGTCACTGGTGTTCGCTGTCAGCGTTTTATAACGTCAGGGACCCCCATATACTACCTAATAAAGGTTTTAACCCCTTGATTGCCCCCTAGTTAACCCTTTCACCAGTGGTATCCCCATACTCAGGAGAAGCAGCTGAATGTATTTTGGGGTGCAATTCCACATATGCCCATGGCCTGTGAGCAATATATCATTTAGTGACAACTTTTTGTAATTTGTAATTTTGTAAAATGAATATTCAGTGAGCTCAACATGCCTCTCAGCAATTTCCTTGGGGTGCCTACTTTCCAAAACAGGGTCATTTGGGGGGGGGGGGGGGGGTGGTACTGCCCTGCCATTTTAGCACCTCAAGAAATGACATAGGCAGTAAAACTAAAAGCTGTGTAAATTCCAGAAAATGTACCCTAGTTTGTAGACGCTATAACTTTTGCGCAAACCAATAAATATACGCTTATTGACATTTTTTTTTTACCAAAGACATGTGGCCGAATACATTTTGGCCTAAATGTATGACTAAAATTGAGTTTTTCGGTCTTTTTCCGTTTATAGCGCAAAAAATAAAAACCGCAGAGGTGATCAAATACCATCAAAAGAAAGCTCTATTTGTGGGAAGAAAAGGACGCAAATTTCATTTGGGTACAGCATTGCATGACCGCGCAATTAGCAGTTAAAGTGACGCAGTGCCAAATTGTAAAAAGTGCTCTGGTCAGGAAGGGGTAAATCCTTCCGGGGCTGAAGTGGTTAAGGCAACTTAAAGAGAAAAACAATACTGTCTGCATGACATAGTTGAAGTACCTTGCAGTAAGTAACAGTTTTTTATTTTGGTCAATGACCATGTCACTGATGTATTCTTCATGATTTTTCATCTCCATAAAAGCTGTACCTCTCCGGAGGTCCCACACTTTCAGCATCCCGCTCTCATCACCAGTGGCAAAGAGGTTTTCATCAATCACAAGAAGGCTGTTCAGGGCGCAGCTGTATGTATGAGAGATTGTTTCAGACATGTAGATTTTACAGTTCTCATACATCTCAGTTATAACAACTGGAACTAAGGGTTAGGAAAACTGCAAAAGATTGAACAAGACATGTGACTAGCTAGGTGTATGTCAAATTCAACTAGACTTGTTTCAGAATGCTGAAGACATGTTGCTTCCTCAGTTCTGGGTGCCAGAAACTCACCCCAGCATTCACAGCCACACAGGTAACTCAAATATTAGAGGACAAGCAGCGAACCATTTCAGAGACTGAACAAGTCCAGTTGAATGTGATGAACTACTACTATCTATACCATGACCTTGATAAAAGAGAACCTGCACAGACAACACATCAGAGTGCATGCTGTTTACTGTTTTCCTTGCCTTGTTTTTTGAAAACCAGGCCAAGAATATAATAGTCATGAATAGATGAGAACTAAGGGACAAAAAGTATTAAAAAAAAAAAAAAACAAGTAAAACATAAAAAGGGATGCAAAATTAAACTTGAAGGCGAACAGGTATAAAAAGGTCTAAAATAGACTTGCAGCCCATTGCAACTAAACAATCATTTAGTGCAGCCTAGTAAAACGTAAAGCAGTATTAAATGCCAAGTTCACCTTTTGCAAAAAATAAAAATAAATGTACATAATTTTGCAGGTAAAACAAATGTGCATTTATTATTTATTTCTTTACACTGCATCCTGTAAAGCATTGCACCCATTATTAGTAGATCACAAGTGCAATGCCAAGATCCTGCAAACTCAGTACACTGCATGTCCTTCACATTGATATGGGCAGGCAGTTACTGAATGGCAGGAAGTTCAATGAACTACAAGACACTCACCAGTGAGAACTACAAGGTGTCAGCCGCAATAGCTGACGGCACTTGGAGTCTACTCGTTCACAGGAAACTGTGAATGAATGATGCGGACGTGTAGGCGGAGCCCTGCATGACCGCTCTGTTTTTAAATTGTGACATCGAGTGCGAGGAGAAGATCCCCCAGCTGCTGTTACAGAGAGGGGAGAATTGGCAGCAGGAGGTGGGTGGACAGGAGCATGTTACACCCTAAAATATAGGTGTGACATGCTCTTAAAGGTGAACTTATCCTTTATACCCAAAAATAAATGTGTTACATACTGCAGCTTAACAACCCTTAAATGTGGTTGCTGCATTAGTTTTCTTTTTTAAGCCTTTTTTTCTTTGAGCAATGAAGATACTTTTGGAAAGCAGCATTGTCAGTCTAGGAGGAAGGTATTGTTAGAATCACTAGCAAATTTAGAGGGACTTGACTTACAAATTAAAGCAGCTAACAATTTATAAGCAGTTCCAGCAACAGTTTATTTTTCTTTTCGGGATAAAGGTTTTACATAAAGTAATAAAAGCTAATCATTGTAAGCACCCTTGTCAGTGTTACATGGTTTGTCTTAACCCTCTAACTGTTAATTTTGGCTGGACAGCTTGGTCTGTTAAAGGTTGAAAAAAAAAAAAAAACTTACTTGCCAGATCACCAGCTGAAAATAAAGGAAATAAACCAAAAAAGAAATCTAATGCAGCCACGACTTCTAAAAATTGGTAGGCTACAATATACAATATTACATTTGGGTTTAATACTACTTTAAAACTGAACCTTGGGCAAACCACTACATAAAGCAATGAAACATATATATGTGCTGTTTTACCTGACATAAGATTTGTATTTCTGTCAATCCGGTCCTGAGATTTACAGAGCTCTGCCACAAACCACAGCCCATCTATTTTTCTCTTCTACAGTTGACACTTACAGATTATTTCCCTCCCTAAACTATAAAAATGTAAAAGAGGAGCATCATCTCTCTGTCACTCTACCCTCTCCTGGCAGCATGTCCTTTGTTAGACCTTCAGCAGAACTGATTGGTTCCTTGTACTACTACATCTTCTCCCAGTCTCGGCTATGCTAGACAGTATACTGCAGGAGGCCAATAAAAAATATTCAGTTACACATACTTGCATTAAAAATACTTTAATGACTCCTTCCCCCCCCATGCTCTTTTTTTTTTTTTTTCCCCCCTTTTTTTCTATTCGCCTACTGATCTTCCCCTGCATCACTACCCTTCCCTGTAGAAAATATGAAAAAAATTGAATTCAGATCCCTGTATATAAGTATTCGCCTCCCTTTTCTTGGCACATGTACTGGTCATTCTCCTGTATGCTCTGGAGAACTCTGTTATCACCGGTAATTCGTCATATGCTCAATCCACTGCCGATCTAGGTGGTCTTTTGCATTTTGCAATAACTGTATTGTTTTTCCTTTTGCTGCCTATTCCACCACAGTTTTTCTCAACATGGATTTGTACACACATTTATGTAGCTCTGTGTACAGTATTTTTGTAATACCTGCATTATGGTTGTGAACTCTGAATTATTTTTCTAAATAATTTTAAAAAATGCTTTAATGATATTTTAAAGAATACAGTGCTAAATTAATTTGTGTCTTTTAAATCTGCCTGGGATTCAGCTTTAATTTCTACCAGTCTCAGCCCAACTTTTTCTCAGATAAGGTTTTTAGTCCTTTTTTGAGATACAATGAGGCTAAACTCTATAAAATGTAAAACTAAAAATAAATGATTGGATGATATGGGCAACAGCATTTGCTTTACGTTTCATACATTATTCAAATCCTCAGAAATGTTCTTACTCATGAGCTTTAGTAATGCGCTTCACAAGTTTCCCCTCCTCCACATTTAGAATGTGAATAGACTTGTCTTTGGAAACAGTAAAAAGTTCTGAAAAAAAGAAAATGAGTTCAGGTTAGTTTAGAAACAGTATTTAAAATGTTCAAAGGCCATGTGCACAGGGCTCAAATGGTGAGTGTTCTGGTTGATGAGCCATTTAAATGTGCACAGTGTGCTGTGTAATACTTTACGTTCTCTCCATCTTGAAGGTCATACCTCTAAGGTTGCCTTCACAATTCTTATTGCGGATTTCAAGTTCAAATGTAAATTTCTACTGTGCTTGTATAACCCTTCTCTTGCATTTTATGCATTAAGATAAAAAAAACCTTCTGTGCAGCAGCCTCCCTCAGCTCCCTCTAATACTTACCTAAACCCCATCTCGATCCGGCTGTCCGGGAATCTCCTTCCTCATTGGCTGAGACAGCAGCAGGGCTCCATTGGCTCCCGCTGCTGTCAAAGTGGTTCAGGTGCCCCCATAGCAAGCTGTTTGCTGTGAGGGCACTCAGCAGGAGGGAGGGACCAGGAGCGCCAGCATCTGATGATTAATCTGTTATTGTGCTGCACACAAGAAATAAACCTAAAGTGGACTTGGTCTGGCTTAAAAAGTAAGCAAGTACCTGTTAGTCATCAAATCTATCCCTGCAGCAACTCTTGGAATGTAGGCTTAGATGTATACAGAGCCTTGACTTTTCTTAAAGTTGACCTTCAGTAATTTTTTTCATCTTTCCATCTAATAAATCTTCTGCCCTTGTTGTTTTATCTTTGGATAGTAAAACATTTTTTTTTTCTGCCAGTAAATACCTTATACGGCCCACTTCCTGTTTCTTGTCTGGAAAAAAGCCTAGGCTTATAACATCATACACAACACTCTCTCACTCTCGTAAGAGTTTGCCAGGATGGGAGGGGGATGAGTCACAAGAGGGCCAATGAAAGCTGCAGAGCTGGAGGTGTGTCTGTGTAAATCCAGGAAGTTACCAGGCAGCAGCTTCAGCTGGCCACATTTAAAATGGTTGCATCCAGACTCAGTGGAGGGAGATTTCTGCAGCATATCTGGCAAGTACAGAACCACAGTATATATAAAATAATATGCAAAGTGGTTGGAGGGAAGCTTTGGAATGGCAAAGATGTTTTTATTACAGATTATGTAGCAGACTGCAGTTCCTCTTTAAGTTTGAGATTAACCACTTAAGGACCGCCTAACGCCGATTTACGTCGGCAAGGCGGCACGGGCAGGCAAAATCAAGTACATGTACGTGATTTGCCTCTCGCGGGTGGGGGGTCCGATCGGACCCCCCCCCGGTGCCCGAAGCGGTCCCGTTCTGTTCCCCGGCGATCCGAGATGAGGGGGAGGCCATCCGTTCGTGGCCCCCCCCTCGCGATCGCCGCCGGCCAATGGGAACACTCCTTTGCTGCTGTATGCTAAACAGCAGCAAAGGAAATGATGTCATCTCCCCTCGGCTCGGTATTTTCCGTTCCAGCGCCGAGGGGAGAAGACATCAATGTGAGTGCACAACACACTACACACAGTAGAACATGCCAGGCATACAAAACACCCCGATCCCCCCCCCGATCGCCCCCCAATCACCCCCCCCCCTGTCACAAACTGACACCAGCAGGTTTTTTTTTTTTTTTTTTTTTTTTTTCTGATTACTGCATAGTGTCAGTTTGTGACAGTTACAGTGTTGGGACAGTGAGTATTACCCCCCTTTAGGTCTAGGGTACCCCCCTAACCCCCCCTAATAAAGTTTTAACCCCTTGATCACCCCCTGTCACCAGTGTTGCTAAGCGATCATTTTTCTGATCGCTGTATTAGTGTCGCTGGTGACGCTAGTTAGTGAGGTAAATATTTAGGTTCGCCGTCAGCGTTTTATAGTGACAGGGACCCCCATATACTACCTAATAAATGTTTTAACCCCTTGATTGCCCCCTAGTTAACCCTTTCACCACTGATCACCGTATAACCGTTACGGGTGACGCAGGTTAGTTCGTTTATTTTTTATAGTGTCAGGGCACCCGCCGTTTATTACCTAATAAAGGTTTAGCCCCCTGATCGCCCGGCGGTGATATGCGTCGCCCCAGGCAGCGTCAGATTAGCGCCAGTACCGCTAACACCCACGCACGCAGCATGCGCCTCCCTTAGTGGTATAGTATCTGATCGGATCAATATCTGATCTGATCAGATCTATACTAGCGTCCCCAGCAGTTTAGGGTTCCCAAAAACACAGTGTTAGCGGGATCAGCCCAGATACCCGCTAGCACCTGCGTTTTGCCCCTCCGCCCAGCCCACCCAAGTGCAGTATCGATCGATCACTGTCACTTACAAAACACTAAACGCATAACTGCAGCGTTCGCAGAGTCAGGCCTGATCCCTGCGATCGCTAACAGTTTTTTTGGTAGCATTTTGGTGAACTGGCAAGCAAGCACCAGGCAGCGTCAGGTTAGCGCCAGTACCGCTAACACCCACGCACGCACCGTACACCTCCCTTAGTGGTATAGTATCTGATCGGATCAATATCTGATCCGATCAGATCTATACTAGCGTCCCCAGCAGTTTAGGGTTCCCAAAAACGCAGTGTTAGCGGGATCAGCCCAGATACCTGCTAGCACCTGCGTTGTGCCCCTCCGCCCGGCCCAGCCCAGCCCACCCAAGTGCAGTATCGATCGATCACTGACACTTACAAGGCACTAAACGCATAACTGCAGCGTTCGCAGAGTCAGGCCTGATCCCTGCGATCGCTAACAGTTTTTTTGGTAGCATTTTGGTGAACTAGCAAGCACCGGCCCCAGGCAGCGTCAGGTTAGCGCCAGTACCGCTAACACCCACGCACGCAGCATACGCCTCCTTTAGTGGTATAGTATCTGAACGGATCAATATCTGATCCGATCAGATCAGATCTATACTAGCGTCCCCAGCAGTTTAGGGTTCCCAAAAACGCAGTGTTAGCGGGATCAACCCAGATACCTGCTAGCACCTGCGTTTTGCCCCTCCGCCCGGCCCAGTCCAGCCCACCCAAGTGCAGTATCGATCGATCACTGTCACTTACAAAACACTAAACGCATAACTGCAGCGTTCGCAGAGTCAGGCCTGATCCCTGCGATCGCTAACAGTTTTTTTGGAAGCTTTTTATTGAACTGGCAAGCACCAGCGGCCTAGTACACCCCGGTCGTAGTCAAACCAGCACTGCAGTAACACTTGGTGACATGGCGAGTCCCATAAGTGCAGTTCAAGCTGGTGAGGTGACAAGCACAAGTAGTGTCCCGCTGCCACCAAAAAGACAAACACAGGCCCATCGTGCCCATAGTGCCCTTCCTGCTGCATTCGCCAATCCTAATTGGGAACCCACCACTTCTGCAGCGCCCGTACTTCCCCCATTCACATCCCCCAACGAAATGCAGTCGGCTGCATGAGAGGCATTTTTATGTGCTCCCGAGTACCCCTACCCAACGAACCCCCCCCAAAAAGATGTTGTGTCTGCAGCAAACGCGGATATAGGCGTGACACCCGCTATTATTGTCCCTTCTGTCCTGACAATCCTGGTCTTTGCATTGGTGAATGTTTTGAACGCTACCATACACTAGTTGAGTATTAGCGTAGGGTACAGCATTGCACAGACTAGGCACACTTTCACAGGGTCTCCCAAGATGCCATCGCATTTTGAGAGACCCGAACCTGGAACCGGTTACAGTTATAAAAGTTAGTTACAAAAAAAGTGTAAAAAAAAAAAAAATATATATAAAATAAAAAAAAATAGTTGTCGTTTTATTGTTCTCTCTCTCTATTCTCTCTCTCTATTGTTCTGCTCTTTTTTTACTGTATTCTATTCTGCAGTGTTTTATTGTTATTGTTATTGTTATTGTTATTATGTTTTATCATGTTTGTTTTTCAGGTATGTAATTATTTATACTTTATTGTTTACTGTGCTTTATTGTTAACCATTTTTTTGTCTTCAGGTACGCCATTCACAACTTTGAGTGGTTATACCAGAATGATGCCTGCAGGTTTAGGTATCATCTTGGTATCATTCTTTTCAGCCAGCGGTCGGCTTTCATGTAAAAGCAATCCTAGCGGCTAATTAGCCTCTAGACTGCCTTTACAAGCCGTGGGAGGGAATGCCCCCCCCCCCCCCCCCCCACCGTCTTCCGTGTTTTTCTCTGGCTCTCCTGTCTCAACAGGGAACCTGAGAATGCAGCCGGTGATTCAGCCAGCTGACCATAGAGCTGATCAGAGACAAGAGTGGCTCCAAACATCTCTATGGCCTAAGAAACCGGAAGCTACGAGCATTTTATGACTTAGATTTCGCCGGATGTAAATAGCGCCATTGGGAAATTGGGGAAGCATTTTATCACACCGATCTTGGTGTGGTCAGATGCTTTGAGGGCAGAGGAGAGATCTAGGGTCTAATAGACCCCAATTTTTTCAAAAAAGAGTACCTGTCACTACCTATTGCTATCATAGGGGATATTTACATTCCCCGAGATAACAATAAAAATTATTTAAAAAAAAAAAAAATGAAAGGAACAGTTTAAAAATAAGATAAAAAAGCAAAAAAATAATAAAGAAAAAAAAAAAAAAAAAAAAAAGCACCCCTGTCGCCCCCTGCTCTTGCGCTAAGGCGAACGCAAGCGGCGGTCTGTCGTCAAACGTAAACAGCAATTGCACCATGCATGTGAGGTATCGCCGCGAAGGTCAGATCGAGGGCAGTAATTTTTGCAGTAGACCTCCTCTGCAAATCTAAAGTGGTAACCTGTAAAGGCTTTTAAAGGCTTTTAAAAATGTATTTATTTTGTTGCCACTGCACGTTTGTGCGCAATTGTAAAGCATGTCATGTTTGGTATCCATGTACTCGGTCTAAGATCATCTTTTTTATTTCATCAAACATTTGGGCAATATAGTGTGTTTTAGTGCATTAAAATTTAAAAAAGTGTGTTTTTTCCCCAAAAAATGCGTTTGAAAAATCGCTGCGCAAATACTGTGTGAAAAAAAAAAATGAAACACCCACCATTTTAATCTGTAGGGCATTTGCTTTAAAAAAATATATAATGTTTGGAGGTTCAAAGTAATTTTCTTGCAAAAAAAAAAAAACTTTTTCATGTAAAAAATAAGTGTCAGAAAGGGCTTTGTCTTCAAGTGGTTAGAAGAGTGGGTGATGTGTGACATAAGCTTCTAAATGTTGTGCATAAAATGCCAGGACAGTTCAAAACCCCCCCAAATGACCCCATTTTGGAAAGTAGACACCCCAAGCTATTTGCTGAGAGGCATGTCGAGTCCATGGAATATTTTATATTGCGACACAAGTTGCGGGAAAGAGACAAAATTTTTTTTTTTTTTTTTTTTTTTTTTGCACAAAGTTGTCACTAAATGATATATTGCTCAAACATGCCATGGGAATATGTGAAATTACACCCCAAAATACATTCTGCTGCTTCTCCTGAGTACGGGGATACCACATGTGTGAGACTTTTTGGGAGCCTAGCCGTGTACGGGACCCCGAAAACCAAGCACCGCCTTCAGGCTTTCTAAGGGGCGTGAATTTTTGATTTCACTCTTCACTGCCTATCACAGTTTCGGAGGCCATGGAATGCCCAGGTGGCACAAAACCCCCCCAAATGACCCCATTTTGGAAAGTAGACACCCCAAGCTATTTGCTGAGAGGTATAGTGAGTATTTTGCAGACCTCACTTTTTGTCACAAAGTTTTGAAATTTGAAAAAAGAAAAAAAAAAAAAGTTTTTTCTTGTCTTTCTTCATTTTCAAAAACAAATGAGAGCTGCAAAATACTCACCATGCCTCTCAGCAAATAGCTTGGGGTGTCTACTTTCCAAAATGGGGTCATTTGGGGGGGGTTTGTGCCACCTGGGCATTCCATGGCCTCCGAAACGGTGTTAGGCAGTGAAGAGTAAAATCAAAAATTCACGCCCTTAAAAACGCTGAAGGCGGTGATTGGTTTTCGGGGCCCCGTACGCGGCTAGGCTCCCAAAAAGTCCCACACATGTGGTATCCCCATACTCAGGAGAAGCAGCTAAATGTATTTTGGGGTGCAATTCCACATAGGCCCATGGCCTGTGTGAGCAATATATCATTTAGTGACAACTTTGTGCAAAAAAAAAAAAAAAAAAAAAAAAAGTGTCACTTTCCCGCAACTTGTGTCAAAATATAAAATATTCCATGGACTCAATATGCCTCTCAGCAAATAGCTTGGGGTGTCTACTTTCCAAAATGGGGTCATTTGGGGGGGGGTTGTGCCACCTGGGCATTCCATGGCCTCCGAAACTGTGATAGGCAGTGAAGAGTGAAATCAACAAGTTACACCCTTAGAAATCCTGAAGGCGGTGATTGGTTTTCGGGGTCCCATACGCGGCTAGGCTCCCAAAAAGTCCCACACATGTGGTATCCCCGTACTCAGGAGAAGTAGCTGAATATATTTTGGGGTGCAATTCCACATAGGCCCATGGCCTGTGTGAGCAATATATCATTTAGTGACAACTTTTTGTAAATATTTTTTTTTTTTTTTTTTTTTGTCATTATTCAATCACTTGGGACAAAAAAAATAAATATTCAATGGGTTCAACATGCCTATCAGCAATTTCCTTGGGGTGTCTACTTTCCAAAATGGGGTCATTTGGGGGGGGTTTGTACTGCCCTGCCATTTTAGCACCTCAAGAAATGACATAGGCAGTCATAAACTAAAAGCTGTGTAAATTCCAGAAAATGTACCCTAGTTTGTAGACGCTATAACTTTTGCGCAAACCAATAAATATACGCTTATTGACATTTTTTTTACCAAAGACATGTGGCCGAATACATTTTGGCCTAAATGTATGACTAAAATTGAGTTTATTGGATTTTTTTTATAACAAAAAGTAGAAAATATCATTTTTTTTCAAAATTTTCGGTCTTTTTCCGTTTATAGCGCAAAAAATAAAAACTGCAGAAGTGATCAAATACCATCAAAAGAAAGCTCTATTTGTGGGAAGAAAAGGACGCAAATTTCGTTTGGGTACAGCATTGCATAACCGCGCAATTAGCAGTTAAAGCGACGCAGTGCCAAATTGGAAAAAGACCTCTGGTCCTTAGGCAGCATAATGGTCCGGGGCTCAAGTGGTTAAGCCCTGCCTCTTTCCTCCCACCATCACTAATTTTTCCAACAACCTCTTCTGCCCACTGGTACTATCGCATTTGACAGCTGAATGAAGGGGCAGGGTATAATCTTCATTTATAGAGACGTAAAGGTTTTGTGTACAGCCTAGGCTCAAGCAGGTCCAAACTAACACACCGATCAATCTGAACACTAATAAAGGTCCTTGCACTTCAGTGATGTTATCAGGTTGGGTTCACTTTCAACACAGCATAATAATATATAAATAATATATATATATATATACACACACACACACACACACACACACACAATGCATCCACCCACAGGCATGTACCAACTCTCATCAGCATGCACTGATCATAACATGTTTTACATCAAATCTAAAGCACAGCATATACTTTGCATTGAAATGAATATGTTGACTGGGAGTGATGGCTGAATGGGTCAGGTCTCCCCCCCACCCCTCTTTTTTCCTCCCTACTTTTCACCTGTGTTGTGCTTTCCTCCTTCCTCCTGTGGATGTCTCTCTACATGCCTTTTGTGTGAAGCCAACTATTCACTATACAGAAGTTTTTACATTTTGGCTGAGCTTGGGATTCACCCCTTTTGCGAGAGCCTGTAATTTATTTGTCATTTCCCTTTCCTTTTTGCGTTTCTGTTGTTATCCTTTCACAATGTTCTAATACATCTTGCCTCATAATTACACATTACCATTGCTGCTTCTTATTTGTTCGCAATATACTCCTCCTTCATTGCGGACTCTCACTTGCTTCTTCTTCTAGCAATTAATGATATACCAGTTTTGACTTTTGTAATCACGAAAAAGATATTTGCTGCAACTAGCTGACTATACTGATTGTGGACCACATACCTGATACATAAAGTAAAAGCAGGTTCCTCAATTTGGGACTTTAAAACGGAGCACAAACAGAATTTAGCAAAAATATACAAATTTATTGAACATCGATACCAATCAACAACATCAGAGTGGAAATAGAAACACATATATTGAAGAAAGGCCAATAGCCTAGATGTTTCACTGTGGTATATATTCACAGTGACTCTAGAGGAGATGTACAGTAATTATCCCCCAAAAACATGGATCAGGTCGGTGTAGGATGGAATCTGTGTCATGGATACAGGCATCTGTACATCTCCTCTAGAGTCACTGTGAATATATACCACAGTCAAACATCTAGGCTATTGGCCTTTCTACAGTGTGGGACTACTCTGTCTTATGTGGATCACTGGCTGTTGCTATCTTCCTGGTCTGATGCCTGTGCGTGGCTCTGACGGACATATCTTTTTTTTCATTATTGAGTTATGATCTCTCTCTGTATGGGTGGAGCACTAACACTTGGGATATAAGCTACAGATTTGGAACTCGTAAGCCCTCTGTCCCTGAAGGAGATCTGCATTTTGTTTTTTCGAACGCATTGAATGTTCTGTCTGTTTGACAGTTTTTGGGCTTTCTTTTCAGTTGTTTCCATTTCTGCTCCCAATATATGTGTTTGTTGTTTTTATTACCACTCTGATGTCATTGATTGGTATCAATGTTCAATAAATTTGTTTATTTTTACTAAATACTGTTTGTGGTCTGTTTAAAGTCCCAATTTGATGAACCTGCTTTTACTCTAATAAAAAAAAAAAAAAAACAGTCAGGTTTACTTTTTGTCATTTTTTTTTACTCTGCTTCAGAGACCTGCTACCTCCTCCATTCATCTCAGGTTAAAATTAGAGCTATTCTCAAATTCTAGTGTACATGTTTAAGACTTGAAAAGAAGAAATTCTTACGCTGGCCATCAGTAGAAAATGCTGAATCTCGACAGGATTTGAGGTGATGTCCAGACGACCATAGTTCTTTGTTTCCATCTTCTACACAGGAATAGGAATACCTGAAACAACAAACTATTAATAACTGCATGTATACTCCATCGGAAGGCATGGAAGTACCCAACCGTAAACGTTTATATGTGTAATACTACCAGTACTACATTAGTGGTTCATGAATGATTTAAATAGCAAAAGCTTGTTGTATTCTTTTTACTGTACATTGTCCTAATGGCAGTAGACAAAGTAGCATCTGCAGCTTTAAAAGCCAAGATAATTTCCACTAATGCCATCTGGGAAAATTTCAGTTATATCAATATATGCATACAAATAACAGTGAGTTAATACTGGATAATTCCATATTTCCATTTATGTAGCTGCTGCTCTATCTTAGCACACCACTGCTGGGGAAAGGACTCCATAATATCTTGAGAAACAAAAAATGATGATGTCAACAACATTGCAATAAGCTGGCTGTGTAATGTGTTCAAATAAGATATGTTGGGCTCACTTTAGTGTTTGAAGTTGAACTGATGGCAAAAAATGAGGAACAATTCCACTCCGTAAAGAAAGAAGTATTTACTGGCACACTGCGCCATTTAAAAAGGCTTTTTACTCGCTAATTTGCATATATATAGCAACAGGATATAATTATTTGACTTTTTTTATATCAGTAAATCTGTCTAAAATTTGAGCTGTGCTTTTACTTAGCACTTTGGAGCTCTTCTTTAAGTAATAACATTTGAAGAGAAGCATGAAAAAAAAAATAAAGCAAACATATTGTTTAAAATTGAGTTCTTTAAAATGAATGAACACTTACACAAAAACATCTCCGTCTACATCTCCTGCAGCAAGGATGTCCCGGGTAGGGTGAAAGGCAATTGTGTTGACAGCAGCCTCAAATGTTATGTCTCCTGGTGTGTCCTTCACCCTTGGTTCCGCAGGGCCTGGAATATCATCTAACTCTTCAGTTTCACCCTGCAGAATGTGATATTATATCTTGTTATTCATTGAATCTGCCCTGTCAATGCTCATAAGTGGTCAAATTCTGATACATATAAAAAGCAAACGAGTAAAGGGATTTAGTGATCCCTAGCAGAATTAGCATCCGCACTTCTATAAAGGCTCAATAGGAGTGTATCTCCTAAGGCCCGTACTCTGTACTTCCCTTTATTTCTGCTTCCTGCATAAAAAAATCATATACAGTAGCGTGAAACATTTCAGTCCATTTTGCTGTGTGTGAGAGCAGTAAAGAAGGAAGGGTGTTCCAGCAGCACTAAGACAAGTTCCAGATTCCAGACAAAAGAGAGTGGGGGTGCAATGTTGACATGAACGATGCTACCTGCATGCATCTGAAGCTATATTTGCAATATTACCAGGCATGTACCTTTAATAAGAGTATATGCATAGACTGTAAAAGTGTGCATAAACTCATAAACTGGACTTGGAAGACTGTTTCTTGAGTATCTATATTCAGCACTGTAAAGACTTTTATTTTAATTTTTTTTTTACAGGTATTTACATAGCGCCAACAATTGTACACAGCACTTTTCATAGATATTGTACATTAAACATCAGTCCAGACCCTCAAGGATCTTACAATACAAGGTCCATAACTCACATTCATACATACGAGGGACAATTTAGATAAGATCCAATTAACCTACCAACATGTTTTTGGAATGTGGGAGGAAACCCACACATACACAGGGAGAACAAGCAAACTCCATACAAGCAGGACCGTGGTTGGGATTCAAACCAACAACCCTAGTGCTGCCAGGCCGAAGTGCTAACCACTTAGCCACTGTGTTGCCCGAGTGTGACTTACAAAGTTCCTGCTAATTATGAAGTTAATATATATACCATCTATATACCAGAGAATGGAAGCAGCCTATTTATGAATTATTATAAAACAAAGCTATAAATGAGTTGTTCACAATACTCAGTAGAAGCTGCCCATAAATAGGCAAATCTATCCTTCTCAGGGATCTAATCAATGCCATTTTGATTCTGGCTCAGCTTCTGCTGGTGAGACCTAGTGCTGCAGGGTTCCTCATTTGCACCAAAATCTGGCTAGTTTACTGTTCAGAACCAAAAAAGTGGATAATAACTGTAGGGACATAATCTGTAGTGTGCAGCTTCTTTGCTGGGCTCGCTCTCCCACTACTGGATAAAGGTTGCACGCAGCCAGTTCAAAATGTGCCTCTTAACCAACTCTAGAGTAAAATCTATTTGAAGTATAAAAACTGCTGCAAATGCTATTACCTGCAAATCATTGGCCCTGGAAGCATCATTTGCAGGCAATTGCTCCATGAGCTGTCAGCCTTCCATTGCTTTCAATGGGGCTTCCTCCCGATGCTAATTGCTGGGTCTTCCACATATAACTGCTAATGGCCCTATTCGCAAGTGTGAATGGGGCCCTGGTTCAAGTAAGCGAAATATATTTCAGATGCATCAACACAAGAGGTGTTTAAATTTCATTTTTCTTAAAAAGCCACATCCTGAGTATATAAAGCCTGTCCCCTGCCAGAATTCTGTAGAGCTAGACCCTTGCTCTTTGTGTGGAAGCAGCAGTCTCTTTGCAGAGGCCAACCATGCCCCTACTGACTCAGACCTAGAGCTCTTTTATTAACAGGGAAAACAAGCTTTGCTGATTGCAGAGCTATGGCTACTAAATGGTATGTGGTGTGTTGGACCTTTACGGAGAGACTGCTGCTTCCACACTGATTACAAGGCTCCTTCTCTGCAGCATGCTTTTCTGTGGCAAGAATCTGAAAAAACATGTGGCTAAAATCACAAGTGGTTCTAGACAGCTGAGGTCACTGTACAAAACAATGATATGCTGACAGGTGCCACAACTGTCTTTTAAACTTCACATGTATCCACAGCGGTTACCTGCCGCCAAGGACACATTACCAACCCTGGACACAATCTGTCTGTCCAGGGACAAATGACTGGACTGCATTCAGAGCTCATTTTTTCCTTGCCGCAGGTAGCCACTTGATGTGCAACTCTTGGAGTCACTAATATGCTTATGTTCCTTCTCAGCTGACTTTTCAAGCCCTCAAATGGCTGGTGTCATAGCCGATCTCTCATGCAGCATCATGGCAACTGCAAATCCAAACTGAAGCTAATATGTCTTTCTCAGTTGTTAATAGGGGAGTTCAGTTCTACTTTAAACTGAAATTTTAGTTGGGATTTGATTTCGTTTAATACAGCATTCTGCAAACAAGAAATCCTTTTTACTTGCACTGTTTTCTATAGAAACATAGTACAGGTCTTTTTACAGAAAACCAACCTGTTGACTCTGCTCTTCATTTTCCTCCTCTTCTTTGTTAAGTGGCGCAGCCTACAATAAAATAATATTTATTACTAACAATATGTTTTTGTTTTTTATCTGAAAAAAGCTAAAGCTGAATTCCAGATTTGTCAATTTTTACAGTTACATTGGTCCAGCTTGAACCAATTTCAGTTTCCAGTGTGCTCTTTAGAGAGAAGGAGTTTCCTCCCATCAGCCGCAGTAAGATTTTCACTGACACATGGCTGACAGAAATGTAATCACTCCAAACAAGTTAAAAAGGTACAGTATTTACACTGTGATATATTACAAACATTCTGAATGGCACCCCCAATTCACTTTGTCAGCAGATGTGCGTTGCAGTGCACTAAAACACATGGTATTGCAGTACTGTGCATTGTAGTGCACTGTGTTACAAAAAATTTAATGTGCACCTTTTGACATCCCATTATAAGCACCTTAACACATTTGCCCCCGACATAACACTACAGTCAGCGCTCCCAGCCATCGGCTAAGAGCGCTGTTCAGGAGCTGGTTGGCTGCTCATTTTCCAGCATGCTCGTCCGACAGAAGTCAGCCAAATGACTGGCATCTGTCGGACCAGCTGTCATACATACGGGCAGAATGTCTGTTGGATTTTATTGAACTGGCCAATGTCTCCCGACATTCAGCCCGTGTGTACTAGGCATTACCCTTTTCTGTCCACCCCTCCAAACAAACGAGATGCAGTAACACCCATCCCCAGGGGTGAGGAGTGCTGGGTTCCTCTGTAGTTAAATCTTGCTCCATTCAGATCTGTCAGGATGGCCATCGAGATGCAGTGAAAAGTCAGCTGATCAGTGCGATCACTTGTAAATCAAGAATTGGTACACTACTTGCTTCCTTGGCAGGGCTCTGAAGACATCTAATTCAGAGCCCGATAGTAAGTTGTGGATCTCTTGTTTTTGGCTCGCTTGTTTATCAGCTGAGTTGTCATTGCTTCTAAGGGGCCACACCTATGGAGGTCTGCATGAGAACTGATTGAACCACAGCAGCCCCTCCTCCCCTCATCCCTGGAGCCCTGACCACCCCTTTAGGTCCAGGCCACATAGCAGCCATCTAAGGTGCTCAATGCGGTAGATCCACATCTGCATACCTCAAAGTTTAGGATGGGAAAGATGGGGACAATTTGGGCCCCTTTCACATTGGCAATGTCAGACAGCAAAACCAGGCAGTTAAGGCAAGTTTCTAACCTCAGCTGCCTGGCAGCCCCTACACATTACTGTGCTTCACAGCACAGCACAAAAAAAATACTACCCGCCACTGTGCCCCATAGAGGTGAATAGGGCTGCACCACAACTGCATCTAATGCGGCGCATTGAAGAGGGATTTCAGTGTGAAATCAGGCATGGGAGAGGCGACATACACTATATTACCAAAAGTATTGGGTCGCCTGTCTATACAAGCTGAAGAAATGTAATGGCCTCCCAGTCCTAGTCCGTAGGGTTCAATATGCAGTTGGCCCACCCTTTGCAGCAATAACAGCCTCAACTCTTCTGGGAAGGCTGTCCACAAGGTTTAGGAGTGTGTCTATAGGAATGTTTGACCATTCTTCCAGAAGTGCATTTGTGAGGTCAGGCACCGATGTTGGACGAGAAAGCCTGGCTCAAGTCTTCGCTCTAATTCATCCCAAAGGTGTTCTATGGGGTTGAGGTCAGGACTCTGTGCAGACCAGTCAAGTTCCTCCACCCCAAACTCGCTCATCCATGCCTTTATGGACCTTGCTTTGTGCACTGGTCCAAATCATTTGGTAGAGGGGGATTATGGTGTGGGGTTGTTTTTCAGGGGTTGGGCTTGGCCCCTTAGAACTCTAAAGGGAACTCTTAAGGCAGCGGTCTTCAAACTACGGCCCTCCAGTTGTTCAAGAACTACATTTCCGATCATGCCTAGTCATGTCTGTGAATGTTAGCGTTTTACAATGCCTCATGGGATGTGTAGTTCCGCAACAGCTGGAGGGCCGTAGTTTGAGGATCCCTGTCTTAAGGCATTAGCATACCAAGACATTTTGGACAATTTCATGCTCCCAATTTTGTGGAAACACTTTGGGGAAGGCCCCTTCCTGTTCCAACATTACTGTACACCAGTGCACAAAACAAAGTCCATAAAGACATAGATGAGCGAGTTTGGGGTGGAAGAACGTGACTGACCTGCAGAGTCCTGACCTCGATAGAACACCTTTGGGATGAATTAGAACGGAGACTGCGAGCCAGGCCTTTTCGCCCACATCAGTGCCTGACCTCACAAATGCACTTGGAAGAATGGTCAAACATTCCCATAGACACACTTCTAAACCTTGTGGACAGCCTTCCTAGAAGAGTTGAAGCTGTTATAGCTGCAAAGGGTATTTCAACTTAATATTGAACCCTACGGACTAAGACTGGGATGCCATTAAAGTTCATGTGTGTATAAAGGCAGGTGTCACAATACTTTTGGTAATATAGTGTATCTTCTAATTGCCACCTAACTGCCTGCCAGCTGCTGCTGATAAATATGATCCACTGCGAACTGCAAGTCAGTAACTAGGCCCATGTGAGAGAAGTCCAAGACCACTTTGCATCACATTACTTTGCCGAAGAGAAATCTTCCTTTTGGGTCTGCTGAAAACTGAACACTTCTGAGAATGTAGATCTTGTGTGTCCCATACTGTGCTGAGTGGTTCCTACCGCCAATTTCTACATCACTGCAAGACACAGCAGGGACATCCCTGAGGTCAGCATGCTTCCCAACTTTTTGAGATGGGAATGAGGGACACCAATTAGCAAAAGTATGTAGGTATAGGACATGCCCCCGTAAAAGGAGAAATATACAAAAAAAAGAGAAGATTAGTTAACCACTTCCAGCCTATAGCAGATTGACGACTGGGAAGTGGTTCTGTTATCCTAATTGGGCGTCATTTGACATCCAGCAGGATAACATGCCTGAGTGTGCCCACAGGGTGCACTGTGCGGCGATCGCAAGTGCGGCGTGTCAGTCTGACACCCCTCATCTCTGATCATGGTAAGGAGCCTCTAACAGAGGATTCTTACCACATGATCAGCTGTGACCAATCACAGCTGATCATCGTGTGAACCAGGAAGTGCCGGTAAACGGCATTCCTCGGTTCGCCCTAACAGGGAGAGCCGATCAGCGGCGCTTCCTGTGCACATTGATTATCAGTACAGCTCCCATCAGATGTGCCAATCAGCTGCCAGTCAGTGCCCCTCAATAAAGTCTCTCAGTGCCCACCACAGTGCCATCTATCAATGCCCATCAGTTAGAGTTGCCACCTCATCCCTTTAAACCCGAACACCTTTGAATTACACAGGTTCTGAGGCTAATTAAATGCAGATAAGGCACCAAGTGAGTTTAATTACCACCTTAATCAGCCACAGAACCTGTGTAATTTTAATATGTGTTTGGGTTTAAAGGGATGAGCTCTGGCGTGTTCGCACACTGCACGTGCAGATCCCGCCAGGAAGTCGGCACGGCGCTAATCACAGGCAGTGAGACATTTCCCGATCTCTGCAGCCGCACATCAGGAAAATGTCTCACTACCTGTGATCAGTGCAGCGCCGACTTCCTGGCGGGATCTGCACGTGGATTGTGCGAACACGCTGGAGCTCATCCTTAGTGGCAACCATACCATCAGTGCTGCCTCATCAGCGCCCATCAGTAAAGGAGAAAACTAAATTTTATGAAAGAAACTAAGAAAAACTTCTTTTTTTTTCCTTTTCAAAAAGTTTGGTCTTTTTTGGTTTGTTTAGCAAAAAAAAAATCCCAGAGGTGATCAAATACCACCAAAAGAAAGCTCTATTTGTGGGAAGAAAATGATAAAATTTAGTTTGGGTACAGTGATGGATGACCGCACAATTGTCATTCAAAGTGCGACAGCGCCGAAAGCTGAAAATTGTCCTGGGCAGGAAGGGGCGAAAGTGCCTGGTATTAAAGTGGTTAAACCCACAAGTGTTTGTTTTTTTACCAATACTATTCCTTTATATTGGCTTTTGGAATTTACAAATGCAGCAATTTAGAAATTGGATGAACAGTTTAGCACTGGGAAACAGTTTTTGAAAGATAAAAAGTGTATTTTATACACAACTATATAGATCAGACCAAAATGAAGGAAAAATGAGGAGGAATGAGGGACTTTGTTCTGAATGAGGGACAGTTCCTTAGAAGTTAGGGACAGTTGGGTGCTGTGGGTCAGCACTGAGTGGGACATCTACATTGTGAGAAGTGGCAGTTCTTCTACAGACTTCATTGTACATGGCACCCTAAGAGCACCTTCTTTGTAGCGCGGTGACAATTACCAGTCACAAGGACCACAAACAGTTAATGCACACACAAAAAAAAAAAATAATAATATTCATATACAGGTTACATAATAGTTTCTGCTCTAGATGAAATCCTAATAAAAAAATAAACTAGTTGATAAAGAAAAGTACATTGAACTTCTTAGGACTGGATTGAGAACTAAAAGAACACTGAAGATGGAGAGGAGAGGAGAGGAGAGGAGGTCTCGGGATAGCGGACAGTCTGTATCGTTGTACCCGGGTAGAATAACGTGTGGACGGACACTTTACAGCATGACTAGACAGGAATCTAAAGAACACACCTCACATCAATGATTTATTTCATATTAAAGCAAAGTCTGCCCCGCTAAATACCACAACAACGATCACACACAACACTCATGCTTTACCTCCATGGGCGCCGCCATCTTTACCGAGAGACATCAAGGTCTTGGCAGCTCTATAGAGCACAGAAAAAACTGCGCCCAATCGGCACCTTTGTAGTAAGATTATTACGTGTCCAAAAATGAGGCTTGTATGTAGAGTGTGCATAAACATAATTATCGAGTAACGCATTAACATCGTTTTTAAGTGTTACCATTTGTACGAGTACACTGCTAAGACCTTGCGGTATGCGATTAGGGCCAATATTGTTCATGCGGTGCTTGAAGACACTTGTGTTTGGTGTTTTTATCATTATTATTATTTGCTAGAAGAAATTTTGCAGAAATGACAACATTTATAGTTTGTAAAGGTGTACTGAGTTTGCAATTTTAGAAAGATTTGTAGCAATGCCAGTTCAACTTATTGCAGTATGCATAGCTCCCAGCTGTCCCTGATTTTGAGGGACTGTCCCTGATTTGGAGCAATGTCCCTCTGTCCCTCTTTCCTCCTCATTTGTCGCTCATTTTGGTCTGATCTATATAGTTGTATATAAAATGCACTTTTTATTTTTCAATAAGTGTTTCCCAGTGCTAAACCTTCTATCGAATTTCTAAATTGCTGCATTTGTACATTTTAGAAGCCAATATAAAGGAATAGTAATGGTAAAAAAAAGCACTTGTGGATTTACTTAACCTTTTTATTTGGTTAATTCTCCTTTAAGGGGGGGTGGCAGTGGGCGTGTCATATGCCCACATATCTTTGTTAGTAGGTGTCCCTCATTCCCAACATCTCAAAATGTTGGGAGTTTTGCTCTGTCCTCTTCATTTGTCCCTTATTTTGGTCTGATCTGTATACAGTAAAACCTTGGATTGCGAGCATAATTCGTTCCAGAAGCATGCTCGTAATCCAAAGCACTTGTATATCAAAGCGAATTTCCCCATAAGAAATAATGGAAACTCAAATGATTCATTCCACAACCATTTACAGTAAAACCTTGGTTTGAGAGTAACTTGGTTTGAGAGCGTTTTACAAGACAAGCAACATTTTTAAATAAATTTTGACTTGATATACAAGTAGCATCACAACTGAGTATAAAAGAGAAGAGAGGCGCCTCTAAGTGTAGCAATATGGTTACAATTAATGAAGGTACAACATTTAGCAACTCACATGGTTGATGATTAAACAGGCACATCCAAGTATGCAGGCATCCGGGGTAAAGCTGTCCACATAGACCGTTCTCCACACCGTCATCGTTGTCATCCCTTCCACTCTGTGCTCCACAAGCTGTTCAAGTCTTGCTTTCAAATTGCTCTACTGCAGGGTAGTCTTCCCGGTCATGATTGCAGACTGAAAGCGGTGAGAGCCGGCGGTGCGGAGGACGGTCTATGTGGACAGCTTTACCCAGGAAGCCATTATACTTAGATGTGCTTCTTTTAATCATCAACCATGTGAGTTGCTAAATGTTGTACCTTCATTAAATGTAACCATATTGCTACACTTAGAGGCGCCTCTCTTCTCTTTTATACTCTGTAGCTCTTGCTGGAGTTTGCTTCTAATCCCCTTGTGGAGGCTTCCATTTGTGGATGAACATTTTATGGTTACACAACCTATCACATTGCTATAATCTTTCTATATGGGCTATAAATGAAGGACTTCTAAATAAACTGTTGTGGAACAAATCATTTGAGTTTCCATTATTTCTTATGGGGAAATTAACTTTGATATACAAGTGCTTAGGATTACAAGCATGTTCCCGGAAAGGAATTATGCTCGCAAATCCAGGGTTTTACTGTATTCATAAGTCCTTCATTTATAGTCCATATAGAAAGATTATAGCAATGTGACCAGGTTGTGTAACCATAAAATGTCCATCCACAAATGGAAGCTTCCACAAGGGGATTAGAAGCAAAATCCAGCAGGAGCTACAGAGTATGAAAAGAAGAGAGGTGCCTCTAAGTGTAGAAATATGGTTATATTTAATGAAGGTACAACATTCAGCAACTCACATGGTTGATGATTAAAAGAGGCACATCTAAGTATGCAGGCATCCGGGGCAAAGCTGTCCACATAGACCATCCCCCACACCACCAGCTCTCACCGCTGTCAGTCTGCAATCATGACCGGGAAGACTACCCTGCAGTAGAGTGATTTGAAAGCGAGGCTTGAACCGCTCATGGAGCGCAGTGTGGAAGGGATGACAACGATGGCGGTGTGGAGGATGGTCTATGTGGACAGCTTCACCCCGGATGCCTGCATACTTAGATGTGCCTGTTTTAATCATCAACCATGTGACTTGCTAAATGTTGTACCATCATTAAATGTAACCATATTGCTACACTTAGAGGCGCCTCTCTTCTATACTCAGTTGTGACACTACTTGTATATCAAGACATCGCTTGTATATCAAGTCAAAATTTATTTAAAAGTTTTGCTTGTCTTGCAAAATGCTCTCAAACCAAGTTACTCTCAAACCAAGGTTTTACTGTAGTTGTATATAAAATACACTTTTTATCGTTCAAAAAGTGTTTTCAATCTAAATTGCTGCATTTGTAAATTTCAAAAGCCAATAAAAAGGAATAGTAGCGGTAAAAAAAGCAATTGTACAATTTATTTTTGTAGAAATTCTCCTTTGAGGGGGTGTGGCAGAAGCTGTGTCCTATGCCTACATACTTTTTATAACAGGTGTCCCTTGTTCCTATCTCAAAAAGTTGGGAGGTTTGCAGTAGGCAGGATGCAGAACACATAACAGGGCATGAAATACAATCAGTGCTAAGGCTGGCCACAGAAAGGGACATATCGTGCACACTAACGTATTTAGCCCCTGTGTCTAAGGCTGGGTTCATGCTGCAGCACGGAGCGGCTGACAGCAGGGGTCTGATGCATCTCCATTCACAGTTTAAGGTCCGATCTCAGTCTGAATTTTTGTCTGAATTTGGACCTGAAACGGACCAGAAGATGTACAGGACTCATGTGCAATTCACACCGGAGCCGCTTCGGAGATGTGTGAATCAGCTCCATAGAGAGCTGGTTACAATCTCCTGACATGCGAATTGGATGCGGCAAAACCAGCATCCAATTCACAATAGTGTTAACCCAGCCTTAGAGTCTGGATTTTTGTGTGGGTGCGCTAAAATTCTTTTCTTTTGGTCTACTGAGGTCCACAGGAAGTCTTGGGCGACAAGCTTTGTGCGATGCGGTTTGCCATGATTGCCTCACAATTTATCACATGCCAAATCCGCACCACATTTGAGGTGCCATTAAAGATTAGTGGCATCCAAAGATGCGTGGTGCATTTTGCCACTGCTGCAGTGTAATTTGGAATCGTGGCCACTGGCCGCAATCCCAATTCGTTACCTACAGAGGAACAAACAAATGTGTAGCGCTAAAGTGAAACGACCATATATTATATGCTGTGAAGGGCAATTAACTCTTCAAATACAGCAATCATAAATAAAGAGCATAATACAGCAATCATAGAAAAAACCTAAAATAATTGTTTAAAAATAAAACTAAAAGTGGGATAAGTCCTAAAAGTCCTCAAGAAATGAATCTTGCAAGGTGATAGTGATCCTCAATACAGATATGACTTCATACTGCACTTATCCAAACGTGAAGGCAAAGATAATTTAAAAGTGCATCCCCACCAACAATGAGAAGGCTTACCAGAACCTTTGGACCCAATGAACCTACGTTCAATCGGGTCAAACGGGCTTTTAGTCATCAACGACCAGGCTGGTGAGCTTCAGTAGATGAGTCAAGGTAGATGTCCTCAATGTGGGTGGTTAAATAGACAAAGGAAAACAAAGAAAGGCCACATAGTGTAATCCCGTATGAAAAAATCCTTGACTATTTTATTGAGAAGGAAATACACTCACATGTAAAAAAGATAAAAAACAGCGCTGTGTGGATAAAATGGCGACAATGGTGTCCTACCCGACGCGTTTCATCTCCTTAGACGTCATCTGGGGGGTTGCAACCCCATCCCTTTAAACCTGAACACATAATAATTACACAGGTTCTGTGGCTGATTAAGGTGGTAATTAAACTCACTTGGTGCCTTATCTGCATTAAATTAGCCTCAGAACCTATGTAATCCATATGTGTTTGGGTTTAAAGGGATGAGGTGGCAACCCTACCTACAGGAGGATTGGACACCAGCAAATGAGGAAAAAAAAATTTGTAGGCCAGCCCAGGATAGCCCACTCTTACTACTAGCATGCCCCAGTTTTGCAGCAAGCAGTAAACACAGAGTGGTAGCACCTGTGTACCTCAATGAACTCCATAAATACAAAAATCCTATTTTCTTTTTTACTCATCGAGAGACACAGGAAGTCTTTCGTCTTCAGGGCATCCAAAAGCAGTCCAATTTTAAGACCTGTCAGAAGGACCAACACCTAAAGCTGACACTGGAGAAGTCCCATCCCCCCACCTGAAAGGGGGAACATATGGAAAAACAAGACCAGGTGGTAAATTAGCATGGGAATGTGAGAAATGTCTGGACATATGAGGGAAAACAACTAACTGTAGATCATAAGTGCATAAACTGATCCAAAAGGGCGGATCGAAAAACAAACTCCCTACAGGGAAAAGACTCATAGTCTGAACAGTAGTCAACAAATAGAGCCCTGCTCTAAAAACTGGGATTGGACAGAGTAATTTGTCCTGGTAGCAGGAAGACCAGAAGTGCCCTAAATTGGAGATGCCCCTAAGCCTCAACTGACCTAATCCCATAAGGTTTGATTGCTACCAGGGAGGCCAAGATGATAACTACCAGGGAAGAATTTGGAGAATGATTTAGGTCTGAAGTACTTGCAAGGAGTGCACCAGTGGTTTCTGGACCCACCTAGGGAACCAAGGTTCCACCCAACAGAGTCAGCATGACCAGATGGGGTAAGTTACATGGGAAAATAGAATGATAAGGCAGAGAATAGAAGGTAAATTTCTCTTTTAAAAAAACGAAGTGTACGGGTGAGGCTGAAAAATCAAAGGGGAGGGACAGGAATGGTAGACCTGATAGATACCATGCATAACTGTTGGACTAAGGACAGTGGCCATTGGGCTACAGCTGTTGAGGCCAAACTAACCACAGTAGCTAGAATAAGGCTCTCAAGGTCCAGGAGACCCCAAGAGGCAGAAGGTCTACTAATCTGTGTGGTGGCATAGGAAGGTTGAAGATGATGTCCACCCACTTATAAAAGCGGGGGCGCAACTTTATGTCAATTAATTCATCCGTGAGGGTGTTTAGGGGGCAGGTGGTTGGTTGCGACATCCTCCACGTTTTCCCATTAACTTTTGGGTGCCAAGTACTGGGTCACATGGAAGGCCTGCCCCGCGTGGGTTCTTCTGGGCTACGTTAGGCACTGTTACAGGGTCACATTACACACACATTTGGGATACCTCTACTTTGTGCAGTTTTCATCAATGCCTTGGGACAAGGCTGAGGCTGCCTGGGGAAATACTCAACTTTAAGGCGGACCTCTACTCTTAGAGATGAACATACACCATGTACATTGGCACTTCCAGTGCCAATGCACACCTCAAAGAAACTTGCATTTTTGAGGGACATGCTGAGCCACTGTCCACAACCACCTGTCCAGCGTTTTCTTCTGTAAATCCCGAGTGGCGGAGTGGGCCCCCCTGCACTCTGCATGGGCTCCACACATGCACTCAACTCAACTCTTGAACCTCTGTACAAGATGGGAAACCTCTGTGGTGCAATCAGCTCTCATTGCTGTGGGAGACAGACCACTGGCGGAAGGAGTGCCAACAACATCTCCCTTGCTGCTAGAGGCCAATGCACTTATAACAGGTACATGCTATTGACATGCTGCTTGTTACACTTCCATTACTCTAGGTCAGGGATCTCCAAACTAGGGCCCCTCCAGCTGTTGTAGAACTACATGTCCCATGAGGCAATGTAAAACTCTGACATTCACAGACATGATAGGAATTGTAGTTCCTAAACAACTGGAGGGTCACAGTTTGCACACGTGTCTTCACATTACTCCACTCCATACTAATGTCTTCATACCCCAATACCTGGTTGACTGTGTGTGTGCCAGTAACTTATGAGACCGCCTACCACATATTTACTGTGGCAGGTTGGCTCTATTTCGCAAAAACATGTATCTGTACATAACTGAGTGCAACAGCCACTGGGGGGGTGCGTGCTGCCAGAGGCACAATCGCAGACACACTGGATGCCAATCAGCGGGTCTGGCGGACCCGATGCCCGCGGGGCACTAACGATCATTCCCCAGGAAGGCAGAACGGCGATCTGCCTATGTAAACAAGGCAGATCGCCGTTCTGACAGGGAAGAAGATGGAGATCTTGTGTTTCTGCTAAGCAGGAACACCAATCTCTGTCTTTGTCGAGTCAGAACAACCCCCACACAGTTAGCAAGCACTCCCTAGGGACACACTTAACCCTTTGATCACCCCTGATGTCCCTGCCAGTGTCATTAGTACAGTAACAGTGCATATTTTTAGCACTGATCACTATTCGTGTCACTGGTTCCCAAAAAAGTGTCAAAGGTGCCAGTTAGGTGTCCAATTTGTCTGCGGCAAAGTTACAGTCCCGCTAAAAAAACACCCCTCCATTACTAGTAAAAAAAAAAAAAAACAAAACAAAAAAATTCTATAAAAATATCCCATCGTTTGTAGACGATATAATTTTTGCGCAAATCAATCAATATATGCTTATTGGGATTTTTTTTACCAAAAACATGTAGCAGAATACATATTGACTACATATTGACCTAAATTGACGAAGAAATCAGATTTTTTTCAATTTTTTTTATTGGATGTGTTTTATAGCAGAAAGTAAAAAATTTTGTTTTTTTTTCAAAATTGTTGCTCTCTTTTTGTTTATAGCGCAAAAAATAAAAAATACAGAGGTGATCAAATACCACCAAAAGAAAGCTCTGGTTAATAACTTCAGATCGAGCATGGACAATGTTTTAATAGTTTACTTGGAAAAAGTGCAAAAATAGACATTTCACAGTCCAACAGGCAAGACATGATCATTTCCTAGTTCCCAAACTATGACTATAGGCTTGTGTGCTGCCCCGGCATACCTGCAAAAGTGTAGTCCAGTAATCATAGTCCTTCAGAGTCATATCTCCAGCACTGGTGTCATCAGGGCGAACCCCAAATTGAAAGTCTATATAAGCAGGCCATGACAAGCAACATTCTCTTACTCCTAGGGCAGTGATGGCGAACCTTGGCACCCCAGATGTTTTGGAACTACATTTCCCATGATGCTCAACTACACTGCAGAGTGCATGAGCATCATGGGAAATGTAGTTCCAAAACATCTGGGGTGCCAAGGTTCGCCATCACTGTCCTAGGGTCTCTTCATCCATCTCAATCCCTTACGGACCTCACAGCCCACGGCTGCGCTGGCACTCTCCTTTCTCCAAGTGTCTCTGGAGGAATCTCTCTGTCACCGGACTGCTGCCCCGATTTATATCATACAGGGCAGATGGGCCAGACCCAGAGCAGAACCCGCCAATAAAACCAAGGAAACAGAACAAGAATTATCCCCCCCACCCCGCTTTCCAGGCTGGGACAGTAGCTAACTAACTAGTTCAACCTGCTCACAAAGGTTTGGCAGGCTTCTTACCCCAGACCTTGTGGGTGGTAAAAACAGAAGGCTTGGAAGGCCTAAGCATGCGTCTACTCTAAGAGAAAGGAAAGCGAAGGGAGGAGACTTATGCTGTGTACACACGAGCGACTTTCGACGGACTGAACTCCGAAGGACTTTTTGACGGACTTTCAACGGAGTTCCGACGCAACGGACTTGCCTACACACGATCACACCAAAATCTGACTGATTCAAACGTGATGACGTATGACCGGACTAGAATAAGGAAAACGTTCATAGCCAGTAGCTGCCCTTGTGATGTTGTTCGTCCGTCGGACTAGCATACAGACGACGGATTTTGCAACCAGACTCGAGTCCGTCGGAAAGATTGGAAACATGTTCTATTTCAAAAGTCCTTCTGATTTTTCGACAGCAAAGGTCCGATGAAGCCCACACACGATCGAATTGTCCGGCGAATTCGTTCCGTCGGACCTTTGCTGTTGAAAAGTCCGGTCGTGTGTACACGGCATTAGCCAAGCTTTCTGTGGACTCGTTTCATTTAGGCAGTTGCATTCTCTGGGCTCCCGTGAAACCCTTGATGATAATCTAAAGGGCTGGGCTGAAGGGACATTGTTGCTGAAAAACCTATGGGTCAGGCACTCCAACAGCCGCATTCCAGCACTTGATCCAGAATGCTCTGTGCATTTGTTTTGACAATAGACTCATACAGAAGGCCATCATAGCTGAATTATTGTAAGGCTTCAGACATTTGCTCCACACGTTCTTTTAGGAATGAATCTACTGATGCAGTGGAGAGATCCCTTTTGATGAATTTAGGCTGTTTTGCCACGCTTTGACAAATTAGTGATTGTAAAGTCTTGTTTCAAAAAAAAAACAAACATGTTATACTTACCTCCTCTGTGCAGTGGATTTGGATCCTCCCCTTCTCAGGTCCCTCTTTGCTGCTCCTGGCCCCTCCCTCCTGTCGAGTGCCCCCACAGCAAGTAGCATGCTATGGGGCACCGGAGCCAAGCTGCAGCTCAGTGTGTCCATTCTGACACAGAGCTGCGGTTCGGCCCTGCCCCCTCTCTCTCCTGATTGGCTAACTGACTTTGACAGCAGCGGGAGCCAATGGCCAACCAGGAGAGAGAGTCCTGGACGCTTGAGGGTCTCGTGGACATTGCTGGATAGAGATGGGGCTCAGGTAAGTATTAGGGGGGCTGCTGCACACAGAAGTCTTTTTATCTGAATGCATTCAGATAAAAAACCTTCCGCTTTTACAACCCCTTTAAGGTCACATTCAGAAGGGCAGTGCCTGCTAGCAAGAACTGTCTTTTGAAGAGGCATTCTAACTGTTGGTTCGTAGAATCATTGACTGTGAGAATATCTTGTACTGGCCTAGTGGTTTGCCCATTAAGGTGGGTCACTGTCAGATCCGCAGTGGCACTGTTTAACAAAATCCTTCTCAAAAGGGGAAAAAAATTTCAGTAGGTGCTCAGGGGAAGTCCAGGACCTATCAGGGTGCTTCCAATCCTCACAGAGGAATACCTTGAAGGAATACCTTGAAGAGAGGGTGTAATGGGGAAGATATATGCAGTTGCAGAACCTCTAATGCAACATACACACTGTCGGACTTTTCGACCGGACTGGTACGACGGACTTTTGACAGACTTCCGCCGGACTTTTTTACGAACGGACTTGCCTACACACAACTGGACTTTCCGGCAGACTACGTCTGCCGGTCTTCCCGACGGAGTTACGACGGACTTTCCGAATGAACGGACTTGCCCACACACGAACAAGTCTGTTCATTTTGAGCGTGACTCGGGTACGACGGGACTAGAAAAGGAAGTCAATCTCGCCGCTTTTATCGGCGAGTTTGACACCTTGCGAGCCCCATCGCGGGGCATATCAGGCCCTTAGGTCTGGTATGGATTTTAAGGGGAACCCCCTATGCCAAAAAAACAGCGTGGGGGCCCCCCAAAATCCATACCAGACCCCTATCGGAGCACGCAGCCCGGCCGGTCAGGAAAGGGGGTGGGGACGAGCGAGCACCCCCTCTCTCCTGAACCGTACCAGGCCGCATGCCCTTAACATGGGGGGTGGGTGCTTTGGGGGAGGGGGGGCGCCCTGCAAAAAGCACCTTGTCCCCATGTTGATGAGGACAAGGGCCTCTTCCCGACAACCCTGGCCGTTGGTTGTGGGGATCTGCGTACCCCTACCCATTCACCTAGGGAAAAAGTGTCAATAAAAAAAACACACTAGACAGGTTTTTAAAGTAATTTATTAGACAGCTCCGGGGGTCTTCTTCCGACTTTGCTGCTCTCTCTGGCCTCTTCTCCTGGTGTTCGACCTATAAGCGGTGACCCCGCCCCCTTATAACGTCACAGTCCCTGGGCATGCTGGGACTGTGACATCATAAGGGGGCATGGTCAAAATCACCCAGTGACCATGCCCCCTTGTGACATCACAGTCCCGCCTATATAAGCCAATGCGGAGCGCTCACACAGCATTACAGCAGGAGAGAGCGTCGTGTCAACATCGGAAAAAGAGAAGAGGGAAGAAGACGATGCAGAAATCCGGGCCACCGCTAGCAAAAGAGCGGCAGAAGATAGCGGAGGAGCCGGCAGAAGAACGGGGCATTGGGAGAAGAGGTCGAACACCGGGAGAAGAGGCCGGAGAGCGGGAGAACTGAACACCGGGAGAAGAGGCCGGAGAGAGCAGCGAAGTCGGAAGAAGACCCCCGAAGTCGGAAGAAGACCCCTGGAGCTGTCTAATAAATTACTTTAAAAACCTGTCTAGTGTGTTTTTTTTATTGACACTTTTTCCCTAGGTGAATGGGTAGGGGTACGATGTACCCCAAAGCACCCACCCCCCCCCCATGTTGAGGGCATGCGGTCTGGTACAGTTTGGGGGGGGGGGCACTCGCTCATCCCCACCCCCTTTCCTGACTGGCCAGGCTGCGTGCTCGGATAGGAGTCTGGTATGGATTTTGGGTTGACCCTATGCCTTTTTTTGGCGTAGGGGGTTCCCCTTAAAATTCATACCAGACCTAAGGGACATAGTCGCCTCCCCCTCACGCTTGCCGCAATAGGAAAATTAGTTTTTCCTATTGCAGCGAGCGCGAGATGCAGTACCCTGCCCTTGCTTCGTATCTGGTCCGTCGGACCAGCATACAGACGAACGGGCTTTCCGTTAGGAACTCAGGCCGGCGGAGTTACGACGTAAAGATTTGAAGCAGGTTTCAAATCTAAAGTCAGTCGGATTTTCGACCGAAATGGTCCGTTGGAAGTCCGATGCAGACCACACACGGTCGGATTGTCCGCCGGATTTGGTCCGTCGGACCAGTCCGGTTGGAAAGTCCGCCCGTGTGTACACGGCATTAGAGATTCAAAACTGGAGACAGCGGGCAGACCTTCAAGATGTAGAATAGCACATACCACATCAATGAGAATTACTTCTTTTATATCTGGAGTAATAGCAGAGGACTACAATTCCTCAAAGATAGTCTTGTCAGGGATAGCCTGGGATGATAAAGAATCATAAATGGTTATTGCATCTGATGGCCACTGAGGTCACAGGTAGATCTGCAATAGACTCTGCAGGGAAAGGCATGAAAGTGGACTTAGAACCTCTGCAGTCAAAACAGGCAAGGAACTGGGTGAGTTTTGCCACAGTCTTACGTGTCTTTAGTAGAGCCCTCGATCTATAAGGCAAGGAAAAGAAGCACTCTTTGGCTAAAGTAAAACCAAAACAAGGTTGGGTAAGCACCATACACAGAACCCAATGCCACTTCCAGGTTAGCCCCACAACTTTCAGTCCCAGCACATTAAAGACCAGGTTGAGGGTAGATGACATTGGATAGCTGCAATAAAACAGACCAGCTCTAGCAGTGATGTAGAAAAATATCTTGATTGAAGAGAAAAACATTTGCTAGCAAGAAATAGGCCAGAGGCATGCTGGTAATAACAGGGGTTATCCTGGTTTGGCTTACAGTTTTTTTTTTTGCCAGTGTCCAATTCTTCCTTAGGCAACAGTATTATACATAGGTGACAGACTTCCTGTGGATGAAAGAATATATTTTTTTTTAGACACTTGCCCAATCTTTCCTTTTGATACACATGCATTATGATCTGACCCTGTGAGAGATGATCCTAGAACAGAGACCGAGATTGAGTTCTAATTTCTGTGGAATCTATTGGAAGCCATATCGTGTTTGATCGACGATTGAGCGCTTAGACCGCTTATAATTTAGTGGTTTATGTCCAAGGGTAAGAGGCCTGGTGTGCTGTGGTGTTGATGGAGGTTTCTTTCCCCCCGTTATATGAAAAATATTTACATACACTGGAGGTGCCCTATATGCCTTGAATTTATATAGAAAATTTTAAAGGACTTCTTTATGATTAGAAAGTACTGCATTTTAAATTTTCTCTATAACTACTTGCTGACAGTTGAAAACAAAAAGACTGGCAACAAATGATGAAAATATATGTAATCTCTTGCAATTTTTCTCTTATTTGCTTTTTGATCTGATGAGAATACTATTGAAAATATGGAAAATTGTTATCCATACTTACTGTAATTTTCGTTTCCTGGATCCTCCCCATGTCAGCCTACTATGGGTCAGCTCTGCCCCCTCTGACCCCTCCAGGACCATAAATGGTGGCTTTCTGCCCACACCAGTGTTCAAAAAAAAAAAAAAAAGCCACGCCTCGCGATGGATAAACTGGGTGGGAATCCCTGGCTGACATGGGGAGGATCCAGGAAAGGAAAATTACGGTAAGTATGGATAACAATTTTTCTTATTCCTGGACCTCCCCATGTCAGCCTACTGTGGGACATACCAAGCAATATTAAGAAGGGAGGGAAGACCAAAAATAAAAAATAAGCCAAACCCTTAATGCAATGCTACTCAAATTTTTAATGGGCAACAGCCGCCGTAATAACCGTAGAGCCAAATGTTTCCTCAGGCGGACAAGCCATATTAAGCCTGTAATGCCTAATAAACGGTGTTGGGCGCGCTCCAGCTTGCTGCTCTGCAAACTACCTCAGGGGCGATCTTCGCGTATGCTGCCATACCCCTCGTCGAATGTGCTTTGATCTCTGAAGGAGGAGGAAAGGCCAGCGTTTTGTATGCAATATGTATGGTCTTGACAAACCAGGAAGACACAACTCTGGATGTTGCTGGCATACCTTTTTTAGGCCCCATTGGGAACACCTACAGCTGATCTTGTTTTCAGAAGCTTTTAGTCCATTTCAGGTAGGTTGAAACCGCAGAGACCAGGTCTAACCTACTCCACTCATCAGCTGTACCTGCCGGAAAGGCTGGGAGAATGACCTCCCAGTTCATACGAAATTATGTGGCCACCTTAGGTAGAAAGCTTGGTATCAGCCTAAGGACTATGTTGTCTGGGAGCACCAAACAATATGGTTCTTTAGATGAGAAGGCGCACAACTCGCAGACTCTTCTGGCCGAGGCAACGGCTAGTAAAAAACAAAGAACTGTTAAAAGAAACAATGAACAAGAGAAAGCTTGATCAAACGGAGGAACCAGCAATGTTGCCAAGACTAGTGTTAAGCCCTCTTTTGGAAAAAACGATTGGATTTCTGATTTCTATGGCTGCCCCTAAAAATCGGATCACCAACGGATGTAGAGCATATCTTGTACATGGCATAGCCAACAAGGCAGAGATTTGACCCTTCAGGGAATTAAGCTAAGCTTAAGCTAAATAAGCTAAAGCCTTAGAGACCACTCTGCAAAAACTCCAAAATGTTAGATACTGAAGGAGATCCAAGGTCCCAACCCCTTTCTGTAGTATTCCAGAACCAGTGATAGGTTACATTCGTGGACCTCTTCTGAGCCTGTAATAATGTCTCCACTACACCGCCCGAGGGACCCAAGCCAGTTAAGGCCCCTCTCACTTCCAAGTCATTAACTTCATCTTCCTGCGGTTCGGGTGTCAGGCCCCACTCTGCAGAAGGAGATTTTGACAAGGAGGGAGTGGGATTGGTGAGCCCAACTTTATCCTCCAAGCCAGAGGGAACCACGGCTCCCTGAGCCAGTAAGGTAGGACTACTATTGCTGTGACCCTTTCTCGCTGAATCTTCAGCAGGATTTTGAGAGCCAATGGAAGCGGCGGGAACACATACACCAAGGGGAAGTTCCAAGACCTGGACAGAGCACCCCGACCCAACGCCTGTGGATGCCAGGTTCGGGAGAAGAAGCAAGGCAGTTGACAATTCTCCTCCAATACCATAAGATCTATCAAAGACGTCCCTCAGACCCTGCGGATCTTGCGTAGGTACTTGGGGTTAAGGCCCCATTTGTTGTGATCTCCAAAGCCTCGACTCAAGCGATCTGCTAAAACATCCCCAGGCCCTGGGAGATAAGATGCTGTAAGAGAGCCGAGATTCTTCTCTGCCCATAGGAAGATTGACATGCCACCTGAAGGAGAGGGCGACTTCTTGTGCGCCCTTGATGAGACACATAAGCCACCGTAGTTTTGTTGTCCAAAAGGATCTTGACAGCTCGACCTCGCAACATAGGTTGGAACGCTAAGAGAGCGCGTCTGACAGCATCCAATCCCAGGAAATTTGAACTCTTTGTGCCACAAATGTTCCATTGGCCTTGAACCTGCTGTCCCAGGCAGTGTGCCCCACAGCCTGCCAGACTAGCATTGGTCGTCACCACTATGGGTTGTGAGGCCTTCAACGGAACTCCGCAGGAAAGATTGCGAGCTACTGACCTAACAAACCAGGGACTAGAGTATCGGAATTGACAGATAGATTTTCTGGAACAAGGAGTGATGATCCCACTGAAGAAGAAAGTTGCATTGAAACCTCCTTCTGCGCCACCTGACCAACGGGACTACTGGAACTGTGGTTGATAGAACCCCCAGATACTGCATGCATTCCTTCACCATCATAGAAGGCCTGGCCATCACTGCTTTTGTCTGAGACTGGATCTCCTGGACCTTCCTCTGAGGAAGAGAAACACGACCCTGATCCGTGTCAAATTGTACCCCTAAATACTCCAACATTTGGGTCAGATGTATCTGGCTCTTCCGAAAGTTGATCAGTCAACCGAAACGAGCTAGTGTTTTGCAGGTGAAATTCATAAGAACTAGAAGGAGCTCATTTGACGGACCCAGAAGTAGCATGCCGTCTAGATAATGGAATGTTTGCATTTCTTTGACCCTGAGAGTCGTGACGACAGCAGACAGTAGCTTCGAAAACGTTCTCAGAGTCGTGCAGAGACCGAATGGGAGACATTAAAAATGAAAACGAGAGCCTTCTACGGAAGGCCTGAGAAAGCAATGGTGAGATGCGTCTATGGAAACATGAAGATACGCAACCGCCAGATCGATGGAAACCATCCAGTCTCCTGACTCCACAACCAAAATGATCATTTCCAATGACTTCATTTTGAATGGTGGGAACCTTCATTTAAGAATTCAGGACTTTGAGGTCAAAAACTGGTCCGAAATCCCCTGAAGCTTCTGGGACCAAAAACAGAGGGGAACATATTCTCTGACCCAATTCATGCCTTGGATTCGGAAGGATGGCCCTTGCTGCCAACAGCTCCCCTATATATCCTTGCAAATATTGCCTCCTTTCCAAATCCGTAGGAAGTCCAGTTTCTACGAACAAGGTCTGAGGGGGCCTTGTTCTGAACTGGAGACGATAATGTGATCGAATGATGGCTACAATCCAGGCATCATGTAATTTTTCCGCCCAAACCCCCCTTGCTCCTAGTCTTGCTCCTACTTGAGGGGGTTAAGCGGAGACACCTTCAGAAGGACTTATTTGAAGCCTTAGGAGCTTTGTTGGCTCTGGGCTTGGAAGGTTTCTGGAAGGTTGAATCGGCTCCCTTCCACTGTCTGAAAAACTGTCTGTAAGCACTGGCCTCTCTGAATCCTTCTTTGGATCTCTTGTTAAACCGAAAGGGCTGCTGTTGTCTTTTTTTCTTCTGCGGGATTAGGCCAGATCTGCCGCCAGAAACCCACTGAATTGCTGAAGAGTCTAATGCCCCGTACACACGGTCGGATTTTCCGATGGAAAATGTCCGATCGGAGCATGTTGTCGGAAATTCCGACCGTGTGTGGGCTCCATCGGACATTTTCCATCGGATTTTCCGACACACAAAGTTGGAGAGCAGGAGATAAAATTTTCCGACAACAAAATCCGTTGTCGGAAATTCCGATCGTGTGTACACAAATCTGACGGACAAAGTGCCACGCATGCTCAGAATAAATAAAGAGATGAAAGCTATTGGCCACTGCCCCGTTTATAGTCCCGACGTACATGTTTTACGTCACCGCGTTTAAAACGATCGGATTTTCTGACAACTTTGTGTGACCGTGTGTATGCAAGACAAGTTTGAGCCAACATCCGTTGGAAAAAATCCTAGGATTTTGTTGTCGGAATGTCCGAACAAAGTCCGACCGTGTGTACGGGGCATAAGTCTTCCCGTCGAATGGAACCAAACACAGACTGTGCTTGGAAGCCTTATCGGCCAACCAATGCTTCAACCATAAGGCTCTGAGGGCTGTGACGGAATGAGCCATTATCTTTGCTGTCATCTTGACCTGGTCGACAGCCACTTCAGCCACAACTCTATAGCAGTCTTGAAAACTGCAAAGGAGAAGAACTTCCACTTCCCAGACTTTCATCCGAACATCCATCCACCAGCTCCGCTACCCACACTCTAAGGCTGGATTCACACCCATGCACTCCCAGCACTCCCCGCATTCCGCTGACCCGCACCACAGAACGTGCTCCATAGGAGACCATGGTAAATGGACGGTAGCGCAAATTCGCAAAGCGCAAAAAGCACCAAAAACACACAGGTGCAAACCCAGCCCAAGTGCTGCTGCCACAGTGAGTGCTACCGCCAGTCTGCAGGCTGCTCCGGCTAAACTATACAACCTTTTTAGGTCTGCGTTTATTCTGCGATCCTTAGGATCCCTAAAAGAGACAGAATCCTTCAGCGGAAGCGTAATGTGGCGGGCGAATCTACGTAATGAAGCATTCACCTTAGGCGTAGTGTCCCAAGGGGTACAGCTTCGATACTCTATTATGCACATTAAGCTTCTTCTCAGGCCCGCCCACTCATCGTCAATTACTTCTTTAATTTCAGAAATGGATGGGAAGGAAGGTAACGATTTCTTTAAATACGGGTAATATCTTTGCTGCCTCTTTGGAGGCAACGATTCTTCCTGCCACTTCATCGCATCCTTAACAGCCTCCACCAAGGGGGGAACCAGTGCATGAATCAAACGTATGCGATTCCGGGACCATCTCAGCCTCAGATGGATCCGAATCGCTATTGACTTCAGAGTTAAAACACACTGAAAACACATGATCTGAATCTGCAGATGCTGAAGATACAGCAGGATGAGCAGGATTCCTTGAAATGCTCTTTAACCCTTCCTTGACTGCGTGCTTAATGTAGGATTTAACCTGGCGTGCTTTCGCAGCATTGTCCTGAGCCACTTCCTTGAAGCAAGATGCACATACCCGTTTTCCTCTGAGGACCTCAGTTGAGCAGGCCCAACAGGATCTTTCTTCTGCCTGGGCTGGCAAGGAAGACCTATCCGAAGAAGAGGATCTTCTTCTGTGTCTGTGCCCAGATTGGCTTTTTCTAGAGGCTGTCTGATGTCTTGACCCCTCTTGGCTCGGGTCCGAGCGACTAAAGTGAGGTAAGACCGAGGGAGATCTGGAATGCTGTGACAACGGGCGTCTATCCAGCTGCATGCAACTCTGTGATTTGTCATGTCTAGTCCTTTTTTACTCTTTTGAGGCTGGAATGCTGATTTGGAACCCTTTGCGGGCGTTTATCCCGCACTGGGCCCTTCTCTCTGTAAAACACAGAGGATGTGCTCTCTTTTAAAAAATAAAAAATAAATTAAAAAAACTTTTTTTTTTAAAACAAAAAATAAATAAAATAAATAAATACAATTAAAATAAACTTCTCCATCCGAATCTTCAGTGCTAAGGCAGCTAGGCAGGCAGGCAAAATTCCCCAGACCTATAAGGCACAGGATAATAAAAACACTCTGACAGACAAGTAACACAGCAGAAAGTAATGAGAGACCCGGAGGGAGGTTTACCAGAGCAGAGTAGCAGATTGATCAGCTGGAGGCTGAGATTAGACTAGAGGACTAGGCTAGGTTTGCTAGGCAACCCAAAGAGGAAGCTGCCTCTGACCTCACCTGCTCAACTCTGAGATTCCTGAAAGGAATACATGTGGAGGCAGTGAACTACAAGTCCCAGCGAGCCAAACCACTGCCTGAACACACAAAAACATGGAAGGCGAGAGTGCCAGCACCTGCCTAACGAAGGTATATACAGTCATTTATACTGCCAGTGACCTTTGCCAGTAATACACAGTCATTTATACTGTACCATACAATCCCAGCCGGGAGAGGCTGAACCTGAACAGGATGGATGGTGGATGGAGAAAGAAAAAAAATTAAAAAATAAACTTTAAAAGGCGTCCGGAGCGAGGACGAAAAAAGAACACTGGTGTGGGCAGACAGCCGCCCTTTATGGGCTAAAAAAGAGGTGGTCCTGGAGGGGTCAGAGGGGGTGGAGCTGACCCATAGTAGGCTGACATGGGGAGGTCGAGGAAAGTCTTATTACATTGATTCAACAAGCGTAAAAATAAAATAGATGTTCATTCAATCAGAAATTTGTGAGCTGATAACTTCCTGCACTCTCTGTGACAAACGCTGGTCAGACCACTGCCCTTTTCACCAACTTGAGACAAATGGTTGGTCAACCTTACGCTGAGCTTCCACCGATTCACAACAATGACACTTTCAGCCTCACCCTGCACAAAGATTTTCTAGATTACAATCTGAGTGCCAACAGTCAAAGCAATTGTTACTGGGTTTAAATAAAGTATAACTAAAGGCAAAACTTTTTGTTTTTAGTTTTGGATAGAGTAGAGAGGGATTAGGACACCTGTCAGGTTTTTATTGCTGTCTGTGCCCCCATTAGGGAGAATCACCCTCTCTTTTTGTCCTGCTTACAATTATTTTTGAAAGTAAAAGAAAATCCCAAATTTTAGGTTGTCCCCAGGAAAGTAATAGGAGGAGAAATCTTCCAACAGGGAAACTAGCTCAGCTGACCTGGGGGTCCCAAAGGAATTTCCTTAATTTGCAGGGATTTCCTCTCAATTGCTGTTTTGGCTATGTGACAGGAAGTGAAGCAAATCTCCCTTTTGGGACAGGGAGGGCAAATAAACCTTACAGGGTTTATAACCCCCTATACTCTATCCAAAATAAAAACAAAAGTTTTGCCTATAGTTCTACTTTAACTAAGCAATTAACCCTTTAAACTCCAAACTGCTACCAGATAGCTTTGGGCCTATCAACCCTTCACAATAGCAGCAATGATAATTATGGATCTAAATAAACATCTGTACACAGACACTCTCACCACAAATAGGTATATCCAGAGATTTACCATGTAGTAGGGCTCTTCAAGAGACAGGGATTCTTTAAAATTTTGCGTTAGTGCTTTAGAGACCATTTTAACACTTTCAAAATATAATGAAAAGGTAAAAAATGGTGCAAATCAAATATTTACAGAAAAAATATATACAATGGTAACAAAGACAGCAATACAACAGAAAAACAAAAGGGTTGAAAAATGAAAATACTTATAAAGTCCTGTTTCAGCAGACTCCAATCAATGAGCAAAATGGTACAGTGGCTCTCATAAGACTTGACAGATCTTCCTTCTTTTGATGGTACACAAGAGCTGTAAACTGCAGGGCAGCCCCTTTTCTCTTGTCCGTGAGGAGGGTGTTGACAAAAATGATCTGACCAATTAAGTAGCTGAGTGGCCATGGGATGTCACTGTGTTTATGATCATGCCACAGATACAGTTTTCTTTAGGTATTAATATCTTTGAATACTTACATGTTACAGTCTGCTAACTTGGAATTACCTTTTGAATGGATATAAATATGATTTCAGATGTCCAGTTCGCCTTGGAGAGGAATTGGGTTCTGCTCCCGGTACTCCTAGGGTAGTGTTTGGGCTCAAAACACTACTAATTAGCTGAGAGGTAAATATGTCCTTATTCTGGCTGTACTGTTATTTCAGAAGTTATGAAATACACTGAAGTTCTTGATTCTACCAGGGAAGAGACAGCTAATGACTGCAGCAAGGGTACTGTGTGTACAATGGGCGGTGATCGCGCAGGATATCTGGTTGCTTTCCTGACTGCTCAGTCTTACGGTTTTACGAGGACACCTAGACTAAAATGTGGATTCAGGTAATAGGCATGAGAGGGTCTGCATGTGTCCTCTCAAGGAACCCATAAGAATATTCTGGTATCCAGGTTTGCTGTGATAGCGGCCTTCAGCTGGTCTGCATTGTTGGGTCTGGCATCTCTCATTTTCTTCTTGACAGAAACAAAGCCAAGAGGAAACACACCGCTCCAGGCTGACTGCGGGTGCAAACATGTACCAGGTGCAGACCTCAGCTCACCACCGTCCACAATAGATAAGAAACGAAATAGTCGCACACCAGAGCTGCAAAATTGTGCGAGGATAGTCTTTATTGTCAAAAGCCAGTTAACCCAAAAGAATCCATCTAATAAACAAACACATACATGCAGCTCCGGTGTGCGACCATTTCGTTTCTTATCTATTCCTCTTGACAGTATCCCACAGATCCCCTATGGGGTTTAGGTCCGGAGAGTTTGCTGGCCAATCAAGCACAATGATTCCATGATCATTACGAACATCTAAATGATTTAGAGAAGGATTGAGCGAAAGTGCTGTGGTTAGATGAGACCAAAATTCAGCTCTTTGGCATTAACTCGGCTTGCTGTGTTTGGAGGAAGAAAAATGCTGACTATGACCCCAAGAATACCATCCCTACAGTCAAGCACAGAGATGGAAACATGATGCTTTGGGGCTGTTTCTCTGACAAAGGTACGGGCCGAATTGAGGGGCCAATGGACGGGGCCATGTATTGTAAGAGTGTATACTGGAAGAATTATTCCTCTAGTGGGACTTTAAAAGGTAAACTTCTCTAAAAGTAAAAGGCGTAGGGTATGAGTATAAGATATTTATTTGAAAGTGATAGTGGATAAACACAATCTACATATAAACATGTGAAAATATAAGATAAACAAGTGGGTATACAGGATGCACAAAAATATGATCAAAAATAGACATGCAATACATAAGGTGCAATCATGGCTCCATTGTATGTGTTATACAAACAAGGAAAAACCCAACGTTTCGAGTTTAGGATAGATATTACTCTTCTCCAGGGGTATACGATTGTGACCATGATGGAAGGTACGTCTATAAATTAAAAAGACAGTTGTGAACATAAAATGTAATGGCAGGATAAAGAAGTGGGCCAGGCTTTCCATGGGACCAAGAGGGTACATAGGGGTAGCCCCCAATGAACCCCAGGTTTGTACACCATACTCAAACCAAAGAAGCAAAAAAAAAAAAAAAAAAAAAAAAAAAAAAAAAGACACAGCGAGGCTATGCTTGGAGAATTGCTTGGAGTATTAGGTGTGAATATAACCACAGAGACCAGGAACCTATCACAGGTAGAAAAGGGAAGCATCTAATGAGGTGGAGAGGTCTGCATGTGCGCCCAATCAAACGTGTGCAGGTTGCTGTCATGCCCTATATGAAAGGGAAAAATAAAAAGTATCAGCAGTAATAGGAGGGTGCCCTCCTTGCACAGTGTTCCGGGGCAGAGCTATGTCTGGGCTGCATGAACAGCAGCCCCAGACATGAGGAGAGGTAAACTTACCTGTGTGTCCTGGTGTGGGGAAAGATCCAGCAAGGAGGCAGTGGCAGCTCTAGTGGGTGTCAGGTGTAGCAGCGTCAGGCTGGAGCTGGGTTAAGTATGGTGAGTGGGTGGGGCCAAGAGCCAGTCCCTGTGTGTATAGGGGTGAGGCTGAGGGGTATGTAGACGCCCCCCTGAGCCGTCAGCGCCCGCGGCTGCCTCCGCCCACATGCATCTGTGCATGTGAAAGATGGACGCGTTCAGCGTTAGGGACGCCGGGCGTGGTGACATCATACATCCGGCGCCGTAAATCTGGACTTGACGTGGCAGTGACAGAGGCCCGTGACGCAGTTAGAGTGGGAGGATCAGCACGACAGTTGAACCTGAACGTGCACCTCCCATATATGGGGTGCCGCCTGTGTCAAAAAGGCACAGGACAGCCCCCCTGCATCGAGTGTGGAAAACTCAAGGGTCCATGTCAGACAGACCCTACCGGCCATAAGAGGAACTGCAGATCGCACAGGACAGTGCCCGGACACTTGGCCATCTATGCACAAAGTATTGTACATGATTGGACGGACAGGATGGTGTGAAAAACAGATTGAACAGATTAAAACGCATTCAATATATGGACAATTAGATACGTTGCAATTAAGGATTGATAAAGACCAATAGACAATATATACAAAAAGGCAATTGGTAATGGTACAGCAGATCCTAGGGATAGGTGGGATACATATCATTATGTTGGCCTGCATAATGTTTTAGTGAGGAGTATTTACATATATCACAAAACTCAATGTCGTCAGGGGTGATACGCCCTAAATAGTTGTAGTAGAAGTAGTACATAAGTATGAGGAAAACATACTCATGTTGGGAACGGGAAAGAGAAAGAAAAAGGGGGCGGGGGAAAAAAAAAAACATAATTAGTTGTTCTGGTATATTATATATATATATGGTTCATTGGGCTCCCATTCTGACCCCCCCCCCCCCCCCCCCCCCAAGGGTCTGAAAGACATAGAGCCATTCAGTCCGGGTGGTTGGGTGGCTTTTAAGCAAAAAAATCAATTTCTGTTCAAATTGTATGAGGGTTTTGTTCCAGTCTCCCCCTCGTATTCCCGGATATACGCAATCCAGGATAAGGAAGAATTTGGGGGAAATACCCTCATGTACCGAAGTAACGTGTCTGCCAAGTTGGAGATTGGGATTGCAGGTTCTCATGGACGTGACATGTCTATATGCTCTACGCCAGAACTCCTGGATGGTTTTTCCCACGTAGAAACACATGCATTCACATATTAAGAGATAAACTACGCCTGGTGTTTGGCAGTTCACGTAGTGTGTGAGTTTAAACAATTCGCCATTAGGTAATGTGATGTTTTTAGAGGTGTTCAAGAACTGGCAATGTTTGCAGCCACCACATGTGAAGGCTCCTTTGTTTTTGCAGGGGTCCCATTTACCATCTCCTTTAAACTCACTACACACTAGCTGGTCTCGTAGAGAACCAGCCCGTCTGAAGGTGAATGCTGGAGTGTCTGGTACAAATGGACCAATTAGGGGGTCCATGGTTAGAATGTGCCAGTATTTTTTGACAACCCGTCTGATGGTTTGTTGATGGTTGGAAATTCTGGCGATGATGGAAATGGGGTTTTGCTTCTTCTTTTTGGATGATGGGTTGTAGAGAAGGTCGTCACAGGTTCTGGTACATGCTTGTTTGAATGCTTTTTTGAGACATATATTCGAGTACCCCTGTGCTTGTAGTCGTATTCTGAGTATGTTGGCCTCATTTTTGAAAACCTCATCGTCCGTACAGTTCCTCCTGGTTCACAGGTACTGGCTGTACGGGATTGAGGAGATCAAAGGTTGGGGATGAAAACTGCTGGCGTGCAAGATTGAGTTGCCAGCCGAGGGTTTCCTATACAAGCTGGTGGTTAGACAACAATTGATGTCTTTATGTTTTGTTACATCCAGAAACGTGATGGATTTCTGGTCCCATGTCATAGGGAATGACAGGTTTAAAATATTGGTGTTGAGTTCTTCAAGAAAAATTGGTAACTGATACGTGGGTCTGTTCCACACAAGGACGTCGTCAATGTAACGGTACCAAATGACGACACTCTCCATGTGGGGGCAAGAGATTCTGATTGGCTGATCATGTGTTCCTACTCCCCCAGATACAGGTTGGCGTAAGATGGAGCACAGGGGGTCCCCATCGCGACACCCTGCACCTGGAGGTAGTGGGACCCATTGAAGGTAAAATAATTGTGGAAAAGGATGAATGCCAAGGCATCCACAAGGAAGTCATTGTTGTTGTAAAGAAGAGTGGACCAAACTCCCTTCTGAGATGTGTGCGAACTTTGTCACCAACTACAAGAAACGTCTTACCTCTGTGCTTGCCAACAAGGGTTTCTCCACCAAGTACGAAGTCATGCTTTGCTTGGGGATCAAATACTTCTTTTACTCACTGAACTTCATCTCAATTTATAACATTTGTATGTGTTTTTTCAGGAATTTTGGTTGATATTCTGTCTCCATCATTTAAAATACACCTATGATACAAATTATAGACCCTTCATTTCTTTGTAAGTGGACGCATTTACAAAATCTGCAGGGGATCAAATACTAATTTTTCCCACTGTATATCTTCTGAAATCAGTTACATATTTTTTAAGGTAACATTATCTCATCAAAGATTTTAAAAAAATGACACAAGAGACAAACACTGTTATTTTATATTTAATACAACACAAAGTTGCTAATACTCTAATAAGAGACACTTGCAATCACTTATAGTTCAGAGAATTTTGATGAGTATTTTTGTGATAACTCTGCAGAGTATGAGGCCACATATAGGATTTTTTGATAACATGCAACAAGCAGATTTATGAAATTACCCATTAGACAAATATATACAAATTACTTGCTGTTAAGATGGCCATTTTGTAGACACATATATTCAACCAATCATTTTCTAGTCCTTCATTAAAAGGTTGTGGGATACACACACACACACACACACACACACACACACACACACACACACACACGGCCTTCTGAGCCTCCCACCCCAGTTAATCAAAATGGCTATTTAGGCTGCGTATTAGAGATTTTGGCCTAAATTATTTGGACTTTATTCATGGTGTTGGATGCAGAAAAGCATCCGAGTGCAGGGGTTTTATGGTCACCATCCTGCTTGCAGTTTGATCTGCTAGAAGAGGCTATAACAACAAAAAAAGATGTTATGGTCCAAATGTTGCAAACAGTGTTAGGCTTGCTACAACAACCCCAAATTGTGAAGTGTAAAGCAAGTTATTCAACTCAGTTCTCACTTTTAGGCTTGTAAACCCACTTTAAACAAACCTTCGTAGTATCTGAAGGGAAAAAAACCCCCAACCATGTATGTTTTCTAAAACAACCATAACGAAGCATTCATGTTCTAAGGGAGTTTGGAAAAAGAAAGGCAGAAGCCATCTATTTTGTTTCCTAAGGTCAATCAGGTTCAGTTACTGTTTCCTGTCAGCTGTGCACAATGGACTAATACAAAGTAAAGCAAAAAACAAAATGATATAAAACAAATAGTACATGTATATTTTCAGTATTTAGGCCTCTTCACTTCGACCCTGTAAATAAGAGAAGAGAAAATGAGTAAAATACAGGCAGGTGCATTACCATCTACTCTATATGTGCATTGGGGTTTCCTTCTAAATGAATGGCAGTGCAATGTAACACACATATATACTTTGTCAATTTGTGTGTGCTGTGGTAAGAAGCCCGTTACAGTGGGTATAAAAAATAATAACCCCCCTATAAAATAATCACATTTTGTTGCTTTGCAGCCTGAAATGAAGACAGACAGTTTTTGTTTTATCCAGCTGCATTTACTTATAACATCCAAGTGAAAGATATAACACCAACATGTCAGAAAAAAAATAAATAAAAAACAGAAATCACAGAGTTGGAAAAAGGATCACCCCCTCCTAAAAATGACTTGAAAACTCAATAAGTTGTAGCCAGCCAATTACCTCCTCAATGCCACACAAAGCCATTTACTTTCAACTGTAATCAGCTGTGGTCATTTTGATTAGATCAGCATGAAAAAAGCATTCCTGGAGCATTCCAGTTCCTGGTAGTGCAACTGAAGCAAACAATCAACTATAGTTGGAAAGGCACTGGGATCTGAGATCTCCGGGATAAAGTTGTGGACAGTAACAAGTCAGGAGATGGATACAAAAAAAATCTCAAAGGCTTTATCAATGCCTAGAAGCACAGTGAAGTATATTATTAAGAAGTGGAAGGTATTCGGTACAATCCTCCCTGGATCAGGATGCCGCTTCAAACTGGATAAGAGGGCCAGGAGGAAACTGGTCAGAGAGGCTACCAAGAGGCCTACAGTAACTCTGAAGCAGTTGCAGGAATTTATGACAAGAGTCATTGTGTACATGCAACAACAATATCACAAATTCTCCACAAATGTAGCTTGTATGGGAGGGTTGCAAGAAAAGCCACATGCAGTCATGACTGAGCTTTGCCAAAACGCAGCCTGTAGATTCTGAGGCCACATGGAAAAAGGTGTTATGGTCAAATGAGACTAAAATTTAATTATTTACCCTCAACTCCAAATGATATTTCTCGTGGAAATCCAATACAGCTCACCATCCAAATACCACCGTTCCTACAGTAAAGCATGGAGGTGGTAATATTCTGTTATGGGGGTGTTTATCTGCAGCAGGGACTGCAGCACTTATCAGGATGGAAGAAAAATGGATGGGGCAAAATCCTGTTAAATTCTTGAGGAAAATCTGCTACCCTCTGCCAGAAAGTTGTCAATGGGAAGAAGGTTTACCTTCCAACATGACAATGACCCAAAGCACACAGCACAAATGAACACACAGTGGTTGAAGGAGAAAAAGGTGAAGGTCTTTGCACTGCCCAGAAAATCTGTGGAATGATTTGAAGACTGCAGTCCACAGTCACCATAAAATTTAACTGAACTTGAGCAATTCTCCAAAGAAGAGTGGGCAAATATTGCAAAATCTAGATGTGCAAAGTTAGTAGAGACATATCCCAACAGACTAAAGGCTGTAATTAAAGCAAAAGGTGGTTCAACAAAATACTGACACAAGGGGGTGATCCTTTTTCCAACTCTGTGATTCTGTTTTTGATTTTTTTCCTGACATGTTGGTGTCATATCTATCTTTCACTTGGATGTTATAAGTTGCACTGAGTAAATACAGCTGGATAAAACAAAAACTGTGTCTGCCTTCATTTCAGGCTGCAAAGCAACAAAATATGATACGATTTGATTTATTTTAGTTTTAGAAAGTTAAGTTTTTAAATTAGTGTGTAGTGCCTTTCTTCACATACACCTCCAAGCTCTGTTTGATATACAAACATACTACACGACAAAGGCTTCCCCAAACACATGCATTATATAAAAAACCTCATACTGAGCTGTCTCAAAATAGATAAATCAGTGCTGTGATCACACATGAAGGATTTAATATTTATTAAAGGCATTCATTTTTTTTTTAAATAAATATATTTATATGTATGTTATAGTTATACTGACCTGCTCTGTGCAATAGTTTTGCACAGAGCAACCCCGATTCTGTTTTTTTGGGGTCCTCACCAGAGTTCCTGGCTCCTCTTCTGCGATTGCCCCCAGAGAAAGCCGCTTCCTAGGGGCACTTGTGTGGGCTTAATCCAGCTACACAGACAGCACAGCTCAGCCTTGCCCCAGCACCCCCCTCGTCACAGAATTTGACTGACAGCAGTGGGAGCTCGAATGGCTTCTGCTGCTGTCAATCTGCCCTATCAGAAGGGAGAGCATTGCTGCTCTCGTGTACAGCGCTGGATCGGATTGACCCCAGGTAAGTAGAAGGAGGGGCTGGGGGGAGAATCATCTACACAGGATTTTTTTTTAACTTAAATACAGAGAATGCATTAAGGTAAAAAAAAAAACAGCCCCCCGGTTTTACTTACCTGAGCCAGTTCATTCCCTTGGCGGAAACGTGCTCTTCCTCTCTGCCCAGGGTTCTCCGCTCTTGATTGGATAGGTTGATAGCAGCGCAGCCATTGGCTCCCGCTGCTGTCAATCAAATACAATGATGTGGGCACTGGAGGATGGGGCTGAGTCTGGCATTCTGTGTCTATGCACGCAAATGCTGGACTCGGGAACGCGCCCGCAAATTGACCCCCAGGTAGAGCGCTTCTCCCAGGGGGTTTACCGATGCGGGGAGGAGCTGCAAGCACAGCCGGGGGACCCCAGAAGACAGTGATCAGGGCCACACTGTGCAGAACAAACTGCACAGTGGAGGCAAGTATGATATGTTTGTTATTTTAAATTAAAAAAAAAAAAAAAAGAAGAAGAGGGTTTACAAATCACTTTAAGGCAGGGATATGCAATTAGCGGACCTCCAGCTGTTGCAGAACTACAAGTCCCATGAGGCATAGCAAGACTCTGACAGCCACAAGCATGACACCCAGAGGCAGAGGCATGATGGGACTTGTAGTTTTGCAACAGCTGGAGGTCCGCTAACTGCATATCCCTGCTTTAAGGCTTTAGAACCACTTTAAAAGGATAAGTTCTCCTTTCATAACATGTTACGATCTGACAGCTAGCGGGGGGGGGGGATTTACTCGCTGTCACAATTTAAAGAAAAAAAAAAAATGTGGCCGAGCGGACGTCACTCATTCAGTGTCCTGTGAATGGAAAAATACAAGGTGCGGAAGCCTTTGCGGCTGTCGCCTTGTAGTTTTTAATGAACTACCACAGCGCTGTGGATTCTCTCTTCCTGTCAGATGGTATCTGCTTCTATCTATTGATCGCTGGAGCAAGACTTTACAGGCTCCAAAAAATAAAATTAATATTAATAAATGCACATTTTTTTACCTGCAAAAAAAAAAAAAAAAAGTGCATTTATTATTATTATTATTTTTTTTTTTTTTTTATAAGAGGTGGACAGAAGACTACTAAATATTAGTATGAAACATTTTATATTTACCTGACTAAAAAATTATTATTTTAGCTCTGACTATAATAAGAGAAAAGTATAAAACCACTGTTATAATGAGGCCTACATGTGTTTAAGAAATGCTTAGATAAAAAAAAAAAAAAAAAAAAAAAAAAAAACACAACAACTGTTTTTAGTTTAGTTTTCTAGAAAAATTTGGAAAGTGAAGAATATAAAAAGCAGAAGAAAGCCTGTCACATAGATTTAGTATATGTAACTTACCCATCAGCCTCCAGCTTCTTCCGTTTCTCTATGATCTAAAGGACATAAAAATTAAAAAAAAAAAAGTGTGTAAATGTTTAAGAACACAATTAAGTGTGTGTGTGTGTGTGTGTGGGGGATGGGTGCAAATAACCCTTTGCGATAGTAGTAACAAGTCCTCTTTATGGGGACATCAGGGGTCTATTAGTGCCCCCCCCAATCATTAGTAAAAACAGATCAAGGACAGAGAGCCCCAATCTGCTTGTGCTGGGAGTTTAACAGCTTTGAGTGAAGTGCTCACAACTCAGTACTTCTGGGTTTATTCCCAGCAGGAGGGGGGCGTGGGTCAGGAATGGACATTTCTGATCTGCTCCCCCTTGGCCATACTGGATGGTTTCACAGCGGCCCCAAGCTTACTGAGGAAAAGGTGAGTCGACACAGCCACCCTGCCATTCACATGTAGAAGTGATCGTGTGGCTGCACAAGGTTAATAATTCTTTCACTGTACTGCCATTACACAGGTACACCGGGGGCTGTGCATAGGTTTATTATGCCCATGATTTGACCAGTAAACACTGAAAGTGGCAGAAGTGGTTTAAATACACAGTCCCCCAGAAAACAGATGTAAATTAGCCACAAAGAAATCACCCTGAATTCTGTTGCAGTATATTTTTGTGCAGTAGTAAGCCTGTGCCTTTACCGCACAAATATGCGCAAGTATTCAGAATAAAAATCAGCATTATTCTTACCGCACTGATCTTTTTCCACTGTCTGTCAAGCTCTGCTTTCTCATTAGTTTCCTTGAATCGTCGCGTTTTACGCCCCTCTGACATTTTAATACCGTACTGAAATGCAGCTCTGTGTAAAGGAAGGTGTAAAATGTGAAATCTGTGATAGCAGCAAACCATAGTACCAAATCCCTCCGCAAATATTCAGTGCTTTACCTCTTCAAGACCATACATTTGAACAGTTGGCTAGATATGCTTTTAAGGGGACAGAAGCTCTGAATTAGTTAGGAGTTGCCTTTCTTTATACATGCTCCAGGGCAAGTATTCAGAAAGTAAAAAAAAACATATTCTAGCAATGCTGCAAACAGGCCAGGCTCTTGTCTTTCCTTACCATTCCAACGTTGCCTGCTTTAATATACAGTAGTTTCCGATTAAGGCTGGGTTCACAGTGATGCTGGATGCAGCTGACAGCAGGGGTCCAGTGCGTTCCTGTTCTCCGTTTCAGGGACACATTTTTGCCAGAATTCGGCCCTGAAACGGAGCCAAAGACACACAGGACTCCTGTGCAAGCCGCTCCGGAGCCGCCAAGGTGATATGGGAACCGGCTCCATAGAGAGCCGGTCACAATCTCCTGTCATGCGAACTGGATACAGGGAAACCCACATACAATTGACATGTCCACATGTCTATCTAGTCCACTAGATAGACCAGGGCATAGACCTCTCTAGTGCAGGCATGTCAAACGCCTTTTCAGCATTCGGCCTTTAAACTGCATAAGGGAAACCAAATTTGCCTGAATTAAGGCTGTACTTTCTTTTTATTCTCTACATAATAGTTCAGAAAATGCAATAATATAAGAAAGAAAAACAATGGCTAAGTATTTTGCAATGTCACTACTTTTGTCCCTTACTACATAGATAGCTTAGCAATTCGGTCAGTCGTGAGCTAAAAAATGTGTTTTTTGTACTGACTGTAAAATCTGTCTCTTGGAGATCCCTCTCTTATTGGCCCCATACACTGCTTGCTCACAAAACTGGAGCAGAATGGTTAGGAGTGTATTTTTTAGTGGGTGGACCTTCAGCTTTTTCTGTTTGCCAATGTCCACCTCCTAAAGACAGCTGCATATCACCCACACATCTATGAATTACTGTGTCCCAGTGTCCTTTAATGGACAATAAAGGCCCATTTTTAGGTAGCCATCAAATGATGTACACTTTTGGGTGTAGTGGGTGAGGGTGGAGTTCTGCCAAGGAGATTCTCCACTCCATCTTACACAGCTCTTATTGAAATCTTCAGCTTTACTTCCACTGAACATGAACTAAGAGCATCATAGTTTCCTAAAGAGAATCTACTAAGCATGCATATTGAATCTGACTGGGACAGAGCACTGACTGCAATAGCATATCACTATAAGCCAACCCTATTTGTTATACTAAACTTCAACAATTTCTGGATGCAACTTTTTATGAAAGATGTTAAAAACTACAACATTTTGACATGCTTTTTTCATCAGAGATTCAGCCACACAACTTGTCCACAAAATTGTAGAAAAAAAAACCTTAACTGCAGCTCTATTTTATGACTTATATACTTACTTGGGAAGAGCCTCTTTGTTGTTCATGTATTCGCTGTATTCTTCTTGTGTATCAAAGTCCCACCGTCCCAAAGGACCCTTCTTATTACCCTGCACCAATGATATAATGATAGCGTTTGAGTAGTGTCATATCATATGCACCACCGTATCTAACACAATATTAAAACAACTCAACAGATATACTGTCCACAAGGTTTAGGCCCCTTTCACACGATCGGACCGTTCAGGTCCGCCTGTCAGTTTTGACGGCGGACCTGAACGGGCGCTCCATGTTAGTCTATGGAGCGTCGGATGTCAGCTGTCCACTGACATCCGACCCGGTCCGATCCGCTGTCCGTTTTCGTCCGATCCCTCCATAGGCGGCAGCGGCGCCTGACAAGCCCCTCCCCGCTCAGTGAGCAGAGAGGGACCTGTCATCCGCCGGCTCAGCGGAGATCAACAGATCTCCCGCTGAGCCGGCGGACCGAGGCGGGCTCCGCCTCATGTGAAAGGGGCCTTAGATATAATTAACATACGTTGAACTTTTCTTTGGTTATCAAAACACACAATGACAATAGCATTTAACCACTTCAGAGCTGATTGGAGGGGAAGGGTCACCCCACCCCCCCTCCAACACACACACACACGGGCGTAGCATAAAGGGTTGCAAGGGTGACAAAATCGCAACCCCGCCCCTAGCTCCAGGGGGCCCCTGCAGCCTCCCTGTCATATTATCATACCTTCCACAAAGTCCAGCTCTGATATGACTTAGGGCCCCACAGCCACGCTCCAGTACTGGGCTTGCACTTTGCCTTCCACAGTCCACACCCCTCTGTTCTCATAGGCTGGGGAGAAGCTGTGAGCCATTTCCTGAATGGAGAGGGGTGAGAACAGCCCAGGATGTGCTGTGTGCTGGCAACATGGAATGGTAACCAAGTTATGAGGAGGAGAGTGCTGTCCTGTAGCATGATGGGACCGATGTCACTGGTACGGTAAGACACCGCTCAGGTGTCTTCTAGTCACTAGCTGGGATTCTCTGTACCCCCCCCCCCCCCCACCCGGGGATGTCTACTTACCCCACTTCCCTGACAACTGGGGAAAAGACACGGACCTCCGGGAGGTGACGTTCCCCCAACACCTGCCAACACTGACAGAGAAACCTTCAGAAATTGCTAAAACAAATCCCTTAACACTTCCTGAGGGGCTGCAGGCTCCAGATTTAGTTTTGCCACCCCCCAGATCTAAGTTGCGACCCCCCCCCCCCCCCCCCAAAAGCCCCCTGAGCTTCTTTCCCAGTACAGCACTCTATACTGCTCCTCCTCCGCAGGGCTGATATCACATTCCTTTACAACACAGCCAGTCAGCCATGATCTGCACAGGGTGTATCTGCCTACTGCAACGACACTGCCATTCGGACCAGGGGATTTCACAGGTCAGAACGGCAATGTCCTCTGATTCTCCAGGGGTGATCCCTGTCCTCTAATATAAGGAGGAACTCTGGGAACTCAAAACTCTTAAGCCACTTTGAGTATCTTGGCATGCGGTGGGTGTATCTGCACACACGGTGGAAGTGGTGGGTGGTAGTGGGGGGGGGGGCCACAAGCTTCAAGGTATGCCTCTGCATGCGCGCACACACACACACACACACACACACACACACACACACAAAGGAATGAAGGAACATGCAGAGCTGTATTCTTAATAGAAAAGCTGTGTGCTCATCTCCCTCCCTGATACAAATTTTATCTCATGTGTCAGGAAAACTTCTCAGGTTTGTCATTCAGCATACTATCATCACAACATGAATCAATATCTGGCAAAGATGTCTTATGTTGCACAAAGCAGTTAAAGAAGCACACCTGGTCCATTTTACTGTAATCCACTTCTTCATCACTGTCAACTGCCATATCATCCATGCTGAGGAGATACAAAATTAAAAACATGTTCTTAACCACTCTATTTAAAAGAACACGAACACAGACGCAAATTACCTTCAGAAGCTTAGCATGCAACAGGTTATTTGGAAAAGCATTAGATTGTTGTAGTCTAGAGGAATGCTGCGTACACATGATCGGTTTTCTTGTCGGAAAAAAATATGATGGCTTTTCCGACGGGATTCCGCTCAAGTTTCTCTTGCATACACACGGTCACGCAAAAGTTTGCTGAAATTACGACCGTCAAGAACGCAGTGACCGAGCATGAGTAGGAATTTTGCGCGTCGGAATTGCCACAGACGATCACATTTTCGGATAGGAACTTTTTCCGACCGAAAAATTAAGAACATGCTCTCAATTTTTTGCTGCCTGGAATTTGGCCAGCAAAAGTCTGATGGAGCATACACACGGTCGCATTTTCCGACTAAAAAATCTCATCGGCCTTTTGCGGGCCGAAATTCCGCTCATGTGTACGTGGCAGAAGACATCCAATGTATTTCAAAAGCCTAATATTTCAGTTTATTAAACAAGCAAATAAGTGGCTCAATGCAGGGGCGTACTCTAGAGCATTTGGCACCTGGGGCGGATCCTATATCTGGCAGGAGCCAAAGGGCACTGGGGGGGGGGGGGGTGAGTAAACTGGAGAAGACTGGAGGGGAGAGAAGAGAAAGTTGAAGAGCTTTGGGGGGGCTGCAAAAGAGGTTGGATATCAGAAGTGGCGGGGGCAGCTGCATATAGAGGAATCAAGCTTTCCATTTTCCTCCTGCAGCCTCTGAATGCCTGCACCTCCTCTCCCTCATGCAGGCATTCATTGGCTGCAGGAGGAATATGTAAAGATCAACTCCTCTATGCAGCTGGCCCTGCCGCTCCTCCCATCCCAGGCACACAGGGAGGGTGCACGGGCACTCACTCTCCAGTCCGGCAGGCAGCATCAGGCTATGGGATCCATTACAGGTCCTTCCCCTTCATGGTCATGTAGCAGCTGGGTAGTTTCCGCCCTGACTCCTGAGACGAATAGGCGGCTAGCCAGCCAGTAGCGGAGAGGCCGAGTGAGCTTTGTGGGCTGAAGGAGCAGCCCAGCTACTGCAGCTGCTTTCCCCACATGGACATGCGGTTTAGCAGGCACCCCTTTGCAGCATCTGCCTGACCCCCCCCTCCAATGTGTGGCACCCAATACTCTGCAGCTTTTATTTTACAGAAAAATAAACAATCCCTGCACTTGTAATTATACAGTGTCAGGAAGAAAGGGTGATGTGGATAAAATTGGGATGTGATCCCAACAAGGAAAGATCTCTGTTCTTCATGAGAAAACATCCCAAGTTAGCAGTCCAAATATCTACAGACCTTGTTATCGCCAACAAACATTGTATGTGTTGTCTGAGCAGCATTTAAAAAAGGCTGTGATGAATTACAGTAACAATTACCAAATCACCAGGATCCTATGATGAAATAAGCAGTACTTACGTTGCAGGATAACACTCTGCATAGCTGTTCCACATGCCAAAGAAATCTCCAACCTGCTTCTTATCTTCGTGTTTCTTTACTGTTTTCAGCTGTTAAAGAACTTTTTGTAAAATAATCTTTATATTAGCTTCCTGCCATTCCCTGTACACCAGGGCTCAGATCAGACTGAGAAGAAGCAGCAGAACAGGGTGCCAAGCTGTGAGTTTGTTCCGACAGAAAGGCTTGGGACAGGAGGAGCTCCTACTCATTAAGATACAATGGAGGAGAACAGCTTCTCCCTTTGTTAGGACAGGTATCGTTTAAATCTAGTTTACGACTAGTATAAAGATATGCCAGAAAAGCACAGACAGAACCATTGTGCTAGAGAAAAAAAGGGAGAACTAATGCGCAAAACCAAAAAAAAACTAAACAAATAAAATTTAAAGGATATGAGAAGCCGCCAACATATAAAAGTGTTCACACACAGAAAAAGTAAATGGATATAAAAAGTATGTGGCGCTAAAGTGTGAAAATAATAGAGCAAATTTAGCCGCTCATGCCACTGTTGCGGCCAATAATAGAGAAAGTACATCTCGTGACAACTCTTCAATACAACATAAAATATATCATAAAAAGTGTAAACAATTAAAGAATTCTAAATAAATCCAATATTCTCATAAAGTGCATATGAAAATTCTAAATAAATCCAATAATCTCAAAGTGCATATAATAAAGTGCGTAGTCCAATAAGTACAATTAGGCTCCAGTGCGGAGGGAGAAAGTCTCCATATAGCAGTTCATGCAAAAAGAAACACAGGAAGTGCATGTGCAAAAAAAAAAGCATAATTTGATCGGTAGCAGATTCCTCAAATCAATCACACAATCCGTGGTGCGCCACAAGATTCCCCCAGCCTCTCACCTCTAAAAGAGACCCCTACGGGACAAGTCAAGCCTTCAGTATGAGGAAGGATGATTTCCAGCAATCGATCGACTTCCAACGATTGTCACACCACTGGCGAATTTTTGAAGGTGACTTCAGGCTTGGTAAATGCAGCGAGGACATGCAATACAAAAGGGATGGCTCCATCGTGCAGTATTTTCAAAAAGATTTTATTTAAAACACACAGTAGTAACTCACAATTAAAATTTTGTGGTAACAGCTCACAGCAGAATACTTCCGGTCGCGGAGTTTGTATTGCATGTCCTCACCGTATTTACCAAGCCTGAAGTCACCTTTAAAAATTTGCCAGTGGTGTGACAATCGTTGGAAGTCGATCGATTGTTGGAAATCATCTTTCCCCATACTGAAGGCTTGACTTGACCAGTAGGGGTCTCTTTTAGAGGTGAGAGGCTGGGGGTATCATGTGGCGCACCACGGATTGTGTGATTGATTTGAGGAATCTGCTACTGATCAAATAATGCTTTTTTGCACATGCACTTCCTGTGTCTTTTTTTGCATGAACTGCTATATGGAGACTTTCTCCCTCCGCACTGGAGCCTAATTGCACTTATTGGACTACGCACTTTATTATATGCATTTTATGAGCTTATTGGATTTATTTAGAATTTTCATATGCACTTTATGAGAGTATTGGATTTATTTAGAATTTTTTAATTGTTTACACTTTTTGATATATTTTATGTTGTATTGAAGAGTTGTCACGAGATACACTTTCTCTATTATTAGCCGCAACAGTGGCATGAGCGGCTAAATTTGCTCTATTATTTTCACACTTTAGTTAGCGCCACATACTTCTTATATCCACAGACAGAACCATTAAGGCAAACACAGCTCCACAGCCCCCTCTTAAATAAAAGAGAACTAAGCAAGAAATTTCTGTGCTGGAATTTTCAGAAAAGAGTATCTAAAAAAGGCAAGTTGCAATTTTTAATTCATTGAAGTTATGCTATGTGATGCGGTATATGTACCAAATATATATTAAGAGTTATCCCAATTTGGCTGCAAAAGTGGAAAAACACTTTAAAGCAGAACTATGTTTTCTTAAATGAGAAGTTCACCTTTTGAAAATGTCACATGTTACACCCGTATTTAGGGTGTAATGCCTGGTACACACAGGCAGGCAGGTGCATTGGTGCCCAAAACTAAACTGCATATTCCAGATGAGCTCTTGCTAAGGATTTGTACAGGGGCAAAATGATCTCTCCCTCTGCCTCAGCTTTAAAGTAGAAATAAACCCTCCCATTGTGTTCAGTCAAGGAATCTGCTATCTTGTCCTCTGTTCTGCCATGCTGCACATGTGATCAGTTATGACACCAGCCATTGGATGGTTTGACAGTTTGATTGAGAGCACAACCAATGGCAGCATTACATTTCCGATACATGCCGGAAATGTAACTTTTTTTAAACTGTTAAATGGATGGGTTTACTTCCACTTTTAGCAGTAATTCATTATACAGTATTACATAATGTAATCAGATTCAGAAATCAAGTTTACTCAATTGTAATTGGTCAAAAAGTAATCAAGATATGTTTTTTGTACGCAACCACTACCACAAAGTTTCCCCTTTGAATTTCCATTTCTGGGACCCCTACCGCATTGCCTGTCTGGACTATCCACTGAATTCACAGCAAGGCTCTAGAATAAAGAACAGTTTATATAACATCTCCCCAATACATTTCAAATTTTTGCTTTATAAATATTGCTTTTGTGTGCATGTCTGATAAAGTATGTACTAGAAAAAGGATATTCCACTCCATCCCATCCTTGTGTTCCAGCAAAGTTATCGGTGATCGATTTCAGCAGGTCCTTGGTGGATCCTGGACCTTTAAAAAAAAAAAATTATACAGAATCTGAATTCACAGGGAATACAAATAAATTGATTTGTAACCATGATCAATAGTATTCAAAAGACATATGATAGAGAGAAAAGATTATCACATATAAGATCTGAGCACGCACGTCGGAATGACCAGATTACCTATGTCTGTTATTTTTTCAGAATGCATGTGTTACGCCTTATGCCCCATACACATGGTCGGACTTTGTTCGGACATTCCGACAACGAAATCCTAGGATTTTTTCTGACGGATGTTGGCTCAAACTTGTCTTGCATACACACGGTCACACAAAGTTGTCGGAAAATCCGATCGTTCTAAACGCGGTGACGTAAAACACGTACGTCGGGACTATAAACGGGGCAGTGGCCAATAGCTTTCATCTCTTTATTTATTTATTCTGAGCATGCGTGGCACTTTGTCCGTCGGATTTGTGTACACACGATCGGAATTTCCGACAACGGATTTTGTTGTCGGAAAATTTTATATCCTGCTCTCAAACTTTGGAAAATGTGTGATGGAGCCTACACACGGTCGGAATTTCCGACAACAAGGTCCTATCACGCATTTTCCGTCGGAAAATCCGACCGTGTGTACGGGGCATTACTCTAACATACGCCTAAACCTGTATAGTGCTAAAAGTGGTTGTAAACCCTCACTTATACCCAGTAAAGTGAACAGCCTCAGATGACACACAGATGAAACAAACCCTCCTACATAGGTTTTACTTGTTTATCTGCAGTCTTCTGCTCTCTACACCCTTTCAGAAGTGCAGATTGTGTTAAAAATATTCCTTAGTCTGCCAGCAGCACAGAGGAGGAGGCAGAAGGTGTGCAGTTACACTGTGTGAGAGCTGATTGGAGGAAATTAACACAACCCACCTCCACACAGCAGAACTGTGTTGTGAATAGACAAGCTCCGTTCTGGGCGCTCCCCCCCATGTTTGCTGATAACAGAGAAACAGAGGATATCAGCGTGAGAAAAAATAGCCGATTACCGGCTCGGTTTACAACACATGATCAGACCCCTTACTCCGATCTGTGATCAGCCGAGTCTCATAGACTCGCTGATCACAGGGGGCGCGCAGGCTGCTCGGGCACAGGAGGACGTCTATTGACGTACTCCCGGCAAAGTAGGTCCACGCTGTAGCCGTCTTTCAGCCATAGCGTGGATCCGAAGAAGTTAAGACACTCGAAGAAAGAAAAAAAGTTAATTACCTTTTTCGGGATCAATAGCCTGAAAGAAAGTTAAAAGAAAAATATAAATACTTTTTTTGAAAACTTCCAACTTGACAAATAACCATCACATGGAAGGACATGTTCAAGGAGCATACAAACTATTTGTTTACCTTTCTTGCAGTACAGAAGTTTTTTGTTGTCAGTTATAAACAGAGTAAAGAATACAGTACTCACCACCTCATCATCAGCCTTTGGTTTCTCAAAATAGCTGTGCTTTCTCTTCTCCTCCTCCCTGTCCCGTTCTCTATCCCGTGGCCTGTCCCTCTCTCTTTCTCGGTCATGTTCATGATCTCGATCTCGGTCATGATCTCGATCTCGGTCATGACCTCGATCATGATCTCGGTCATGATCTCGGTCTCGGTCATGATCTCGGTCGTGATCTCGGTCTCGGTCATGATCTCGATCTCGGTCATGATCTCGATCGTGATCTCGGTCCCTTTCTCTTTCCCGTGGACGTTCTCTGTCTCTGTCCCGCTCCTTCTCCCTGTGCTTTTCTCTCTCCTTCTCACGAGGTGCTTTAGCTGTGGTTGGAACATAGTCTCCAATATCATCAAAGATGCTACAAGAGAAAAAAAAAAAAAATAATCAAAATTGTTTGTAAGCTCACAGACTGGTAGGTCTCTGCTGAAACTTAAAATTACAAACATTACTCTGTATGAAAACACATCTGGAAACAGTTTCTTTTTAATCCAGAGTAAATAAGATGGCCTGTAATAAAATGTCTGCAAGAAAATTATTTTGCTCAGAGTAACCATATACTCCTTTAATTTTGTACAATTAGAAGAAAGGCTCTGATAATTGAAACTCTTTTTTTTCCACGTTCTTACTTTGTACATGACAAATCCAGTTACACATAAGATATTAGTCTATTTCAGAAAAGGCAGTCATAATCAACTCATGGATAAACGATACACAAGGCATAATAACTTACTTCAAATCTGCCTCTGGAGGCTTCTTTTCATCAAGTTTGCCTGCAAAGATTAAAATGCAAATGAGGTTTATAGCAGACAGGATATGGTCTAACCCAAGAGGGCACCAAACAAGAGTTCCTAGCGTAAGTAGCATTATAATGATTCTGCAAATGACAACAGGCGAAAACACAAGGCAACCAACTTGCTTTGGGGGCTCAACACTCCATCTCTGATGATGGCGGTGGTTGGGAGGAGACGATTGGGGTGTTGGATGGGGACACGCGGACTCTAAAGCCCCATACACACTATTAGATTTTCTGCAGATTTTTGGCTTCAGATTTACCAAAACCATACAGTGCAAGGGCCTGCCTGATTGCATACAAATTGAAACTCTTAAGGTTTGACCTCATATTACAGTAAAACCTTGGATTGCGAGCATAATTTTTTCCGGAAACATGCTTGTAATCCAAAGCACTCTTGTATCAAAGCGATTTTCCCCATAGGAAATAATGGAATCTCAGATGATTCATTCCACAACCATTTATTCATAAGTCCTTCAGTTTACAGTCTATAGAAAAAGATTACAGCAATGTGATAGATTGTGTAACCATAAAATGTCCATCCACAAAGGGATTAGAAGCAAAATGCAGCAGGAACTACAGAGTATAAAAGAGAAGAGAGATGCCTCTAAGTGTAGCAATATGGTAACATTTAATGAAGGTACAAAATTTAGCAGCTCACATGGATGATGATGAAAAAAGGAACATCTACATATGCAACCATCCGGGGTAAAGCTGTCCACATAGATCGTCCTCCGTACCGCCGGCTCTCATCGCTATTAGTCTGCAATCATGACCGGGAAGACTACCCTGTAGTAGAGCGATCTGAAAGCGAGACTTGAAGCGCTCGTGGAGTGCAACGTGGAAGGGATGACATCGATGGTGGTGCAGAGGATGGTTTATGTGGACAACTTTACCCAGATGCCTGTATAATTTGATGTGCCCGTTTTAATCATCAGCCATGTAAGTTGTTAAATGTTATACCTTCATTAAATGTAACCATATTGCTACACTTAGAGGCACCTCTCTTCTTTTATACTCAGTTGTGACATGACGCTACTTGATTTACAAGCAATGTCTTGATATACAAGTCAAAATTTATTAGAAAATTTATCTTGACTTGCAAAACGCTCTCAAACCAAGTTACTCTCAATTCAAGGATTTACTGTATATGTTTTTTTATGGTCTTTTGTGAGGGGGTTCCTGTGTTGTGGAGAGCTGCTGAACACAAGTTATCTGGCGTTATAAGAAGTTCTCCCATATATTGGGGATCTGTATGCTGTCCAGTCTTTTTCAGGTAAATTCAACCACTTTCAACCAACTTTTTATTACAAACAACTGAATTGATCAAAACTGCTGTTGGCATGTTGCCTTGATCAGTTTAGTTGTTTCTGTGATCAAAAGATAGATATTAGTGGTTGCCATTGCCTGACAATTGCCATTGCAACTGTTTTCTACCATTATAAAAAACTGAGCTATACATATTTCGGAAAGGGTAAGAACATCTGTTTTTATTACTGGCAAAGGAAAATCTCTTAAAAGGGTACATCTCTTGGGGTAATGGTGTGGGTGTGTTTGTGGGGGGGAATTGTAGAAGGGTGTAAATGTTAAAATGTGGCTGGGGCTGCATTACTAGCTCTTTATATCTGACAGTTTATGAGTCTTTTAACACTGTCCATTGAAATATAACTACTTTCATTCTAAAACATTTGGACATATGCAGATTAAATACATTCACAATCCCCATTGAGGAGCATGGGAGTATATACAGTGAGGGAAAAAGTATTTGATCCCCTGCTGATTTTGTACGTATGCCCACTGACAAAGAAATGGTCTATAATTTTAATGGTAGGTTTATTTTAACAGTGAGAGACAGAATAACAACAAAAATATCTAGAAAAAGTTCTAATTGATTTGCATCTTAATGAGTGAAATAAGTATTCGATCCCCTATCAATCAGCAAGATTTCTGGTTCCCATCAGCTCTCACTCTTATAGGGAGTGCGCCTAATCTCAGCTAGTTACCTGTATAAAAAAGACACCTGTCCACAGAAGCAATTAATCAATCAAATTCAAATCTCTCCACCATGGCCAAGACCAAAGAGCTGTCCAAGGATGTCAGGGATGAGATTGTAGACCTACACAAGGCTGGAATGGGCTACAAGACCATCGCCAAGCAGCTTGGTGAGAAGATGACAACAGTTGGTGCGATTATTTACAAATGGAAGAAAAACAAAATAACTGTCAATCTCCCTCGAGGTCTGGGGCTCCATGCAAGATCTCACCTTGTGGAGCGTCAATGATCATGAGAAAGGTGAGGAATCAGCCCAGAACTAAACAGGAGAATCTGGTCAATGATCTCAAGGCAGCTGGGACCATAGTCACCAAGAAAACAATTGGTAACACACTATGTGTACTGAAATCCTGCCCTGCCCACAAGGTCCCCCTGCTCAAGAAAGCACATGTACAGGCCTGTCTAAAGTTTGCCAACATCTGAATGATTGAGAGGAGAACTGGGTGAAAGTGTTGTAGTCAGATGAGACCAAAATCGATCTCTTTGGCATCAACTCAACTCACCGTGTTTGGAGGAGGAGGAATGCTGCCTATGACTCCAAGAACACCATTCCCACCATCAAACATGGAGGTGGAAACATTATGCTTTGAGGGTGTTTTTCTGCTAAGGGGACAGAACAACTTCACCTCATGAAAGGGACGACGGACGGGGCCATGTATCATCAATCTTGGGTGAGAACCTCCTTCCCTCAGCCAGGGCATTGAAAATGGGTTGTGGATGGGTATTCCAGCACGACAATGACCCAAAACGCACAGCCAAGGCAACAAAGGAGTGGCAAAAGAAGCAGCACAATAAGGTCCTGGAGTGGCCTAGCCACTATGTAGATATGTGGAGGGAGCTGAAGGTTCGAGTTACCAAATGTTAGCCTCGAAACCTTAATGACTTGGACGGAATCTGCAAAATCCCTCCTGAGATGTGTGCAAACCTGGTGGCCAACTATAAGAAACGTCTGACCTCTGTGATTGCCAACAAGGGTTTTGTCACCAAGTACTAAGTCATGTTTTGCGAAGGGGTCAAATACTCATTTCACTCATTAAAATGCAAAATCAATTTATAACTTTTTTTTAAATTAGTTTTTGTGGATATTTTTGTTGTTATTCTGTCTCTCACTGTTAAAATAAACCTTTGTCAGTGGGCAATGGCATACGTACAAAATCAGAAGGGGATCAAATACTCTATTTCACATACCCATTTTGCTATTTTTATTTTTTTTTACCATTTCTGTAAAAAATAAATAAATAATAATGACTCCAATCTTCGCTCTCTTGGTACATATTGCAGTAACTGCAGTTCATCCTTTGTACTGTCTGTAGTCATAAACTTAACTTGTTTAGGCTGCATCCATATTTGAGCAATGTAGGAGTGTTGCGTTTTTTGTGTGATATGTAGGGCAGTCCATTCAAGTCTGCACGCCAAAAAAAAACTCCCGTTCTTTTTCTGGAGCCAATTTTGGCACGTTTTTGTTTCTTTAGCATGTCTGGGGTGCCATTAAAGTGATTGGAGCAGCTCCTGCTGCTGTCACCCAAGCACTACGAGGGGGACCAGGGGGGTGGGGCCAAGCCATGCTGTGTGTGTCTATGGATGCACACAGCTCAACTCCAGAGCCAGGAAGTGGCTTCCTATGTTGGTGCACAAAAAAAGAGAAGAAGAAGGAGCCGAGAACGCTGGCGGAGGACATCAGAAGAGGAGGTTCAGGGCCACTCTGTGCAATGCTATCGCACAGAGCAGTATAACAAGTATAACATGTTGATTATTAATAAAAAATTATTGCTTACAACCACTTTATGAATGGAACCCAAACGCGTATTCCAGAATTGTGGGCAAAATAGCACGATTCTGATACGCTCAGATTTAAACTGTCAAAAATAATTTAAATAAATCCAAAATTTAGCCAACAATACTATATCTAGAGAATAAAAATACTGCAAATGTGTATATTTTAAGGATGTAAAATATGTAAATAGAGGTCTGAAATAAAGAGAGCAAGAGAACTGAAACCGTTTATGAATGAGGAGACTATTGAGAATAATTGTAAATAAGTAACCTTTGTCCTTCTTCTTCAGTTTTTTGTTACGAGTTCCTTGCCTTAGGTAAGACAAGATCTGAGTCAATTTGCTGATGACGATGTCATTAGTTGTGAGAGTTGTTTGAGCCTGAAAAAATGAGAATGATTGTAAAAAGTATTCAACTCATACTGTTAAACAAGTATAATTAAACTGCAGAATCAGCAATCGTCCATACAACTATATTACTTACAAGTTCAAAAGACCATCATTTAATGTAGTCCCTTTTGAACATAACACTAGTCTAAAAACAGGTGGACCCAGTCCTAGGCCATCCTTTCCATTGAATACAAAATCTACCAAAGTACAATTAAAAGGTAAACATTGGAGCTGAGGATAGTAATAACACAAACACATAAAAAACACACCCAAAAAGTGTGGTAGAATGCAGAACTAATAGTCCACGAGTGGAAAAGCTGATAATAAAGACGATAATTCCATAAATGAAGACTCAGTAGCTAGGCTTGATCTGACACCACACCACGTTTCGTCCTGCTGTATGACGAAACGCATCAGTAGGGCAACCGAAAGTGACGTTCACGTATCACCGGAAGTGACGTTTCATGTGTTTTGACGAGGTGATCAGGTGAGATTTTGCATACAACTGTTAAGTCCGCCGCAACTTGATATCTCTGCAATCTTTTTAATTATCAATGCGAGTTTTTAATGACTTTTTTGTAAGTGCATTACCATTACGCTAAATGTTTAATAAATTCCAAATGTTGTATGTTATGACACTATTTGGAGTCTCATTTGCTCCACATATTGCGGTCATTTTGGAACTCTATACGATGGGATGTCCTTAAACCCTGAGGAGTTCACTGCCTTTTATGCCAAAACACAAGAGTGTGAGGCAATTTGTGCTGGTGAGTGTACATCTGATTGGGGAAATGGAGGCACGTTTGCTCACGTGGTGCGGTGTCAGATCAAGCACTGCTTACCTTTAATTGTACTTTGGTAGATTTTGTATTCAATGTTATTTCCTTTCAAAGTGGCTGCTATATCTACAATTTGCTCTATTGGTGTTTTCCGTGGCACAGTATTTAGATCTTTATAAGTGGCTCATTGTGAGATCTTATTGTTTCCCATCCTTTCCATTGCCTATATACTACAGCTAGTAAACTGCCTAGAGTGGTGATTTATTCTGTTACATAGAGGTTTAACTACTTGTTGCCCATAATCTTATTAGCAGCAAATTGATTTAAATGTATCCAAACTGGGGATACTGCCAATGCATAGTTACATTTTCACACCAATATTCCCAGCGACATATACAGTATACAGAGAAGATTTACTAAAACTGGTGCACCCAGAATCTGGTGAAGCTGTGCATAGTAACCAGTCAGCTTCTAGATTTTATTGTCAAAGCCTTATTGAACAAACTGACAACAAAAAAAAGAGGATTGGTTACTATGCACAGCTGCACCAGATTATGGGTGCACCAGTATTAGTATTAAAAGTGTAAAACAGCTTTATCTGCCCAAGGCTCAGACAATCTGCAGGCATTTACTTCCATTTTAAACATGCCCATGAATGATTCACACTTAAAGTGGTTGTAAAGGCAGAAGGTCTTTATCTTAATGCATTCTATGCATTAGGGCAAAAAGCCTTCTGCGTGCAGCAGCCTCTGTCCAGCAACGTCCACGAGTGCCTCAGCCGTCAGGGACTCTCCCTCCTGCATGACTGAGACACAGCAGTGGCACCATTGGATGCAAAACTCAGTTAGCTAATCAGGAGAGAAAGGGGGCGGGGCTGCCAGGGACCTGAGAAGAGGAGGATCTGGGCTGCCCTATGCAAAACCACTGCACAGGGCAGGAAAGTATAATATGTTTGTTATTTTAGTAGAAAAAAAAAAACAAGACTTTACCATTACTTTAATACATAACCCCACCCATGGGACTGCCAAGTTTTAGCTAAAACATCTTACCTCCATGGTTGGACAGTCAGCCTTGCTTCGAATAAGTGTGGTTGGAATATCTGTGTCCGCATACTCATCATCTAAATCAACTACATATGCCATTCGACCTGGTAGAAAGAGTTCATTGCGCTCATATGCCTTGCTTTTAAATAGGTTACGGTACACATTTCGACCTGTTGGCAGAAAAATATATGTTTAGCATTTTTTATTTTTTTTTATTTTTCTCTATACAAAAAGTCTTAAATAAGGCCTTAAAAAAGAAAACTTACCAAGCCGTGTTTTAAATTCAATTTTATGCTCAGGATCCTCATCTTTCCTAGTGGTGAAAAACAAAATGTTAGGCTCCAAAAGTAAGATCTTATATACAGCACATTCTAACTATAATGTGCGGAAATTAAAGTGACTGTAAAGTGTTATTTTTATAGGGAAAAAAAATGAGAAACATGTTATACTTATCTGCTCTGTTGCAGTAGAAATGCACAGAGCAGCCTGGATCCTCCACTTCTCGGGTCCCTCTTCTGTGATCCTGGCCCCTCCCTTCTGTTCAGTGCCCCCACAGCAAGCTGCTTGCTATGGGGGCACCCAAGCCAAGTCACAGCTCCCTGTGTCCTTTCAGACAAGGAGCACCGTCCCAGCCCCGCCCCCTCCCAATTGGCTAGCTGACTTTGATTGACAACAGCGGCAGCCAATGGTGTCGCTGTTGTGCCTCAGCCAATCAGGAAGGAGAATCTCAGACAGCTGAGACACCCGTGGACAACGCTGGACAGAGCGGGACCTCAGGTAAGTGTCAGGGGGGCTGAGGGGGGCTGCTGCACAAAGGCTTTTTATTTTAATGCATTAAGATAAAAAAAACTTTCTGCCTTTACAACCCCTTTAAAGCCTGTAGGGGGTGGAGTAATTTCCATCTACAAGTACAACTTTTATCCTTTAAGGGAATAATACAAAGACTTTCAGTATATCACATGACCTAAAGACCTCAAGTGCGACCCAATCTGTCTTTCAGGATGTTTGGAATCATGACTCACTGTGTACAGTTTTCTCAAGCAAATTTTTTAATCCTTTGTAAGTTTCTCACTTGTTGCAGACTAATAACACTAAGCCTCTGTCTTGCAATTAGTAACAGTGTTGTCATCCTGCCACCCTTAGGCTACCTAATAAGTAATCCAACAGCAAGCTAAAGAAGCACTCCGTATTCCTTCTATTTTACATTTGTTAAATGGCTCCCACTAAAGAGTATGCTATTGAAAAGGAGTCAAACTCTTTAAATGTAATGTGGAAGCAATCACTTTGGTTAAGGGAACACACTACAGGCGGTCCCTGGGTTACAAACACAATAGGGATTGTAGGTTTGTTATCAAGTGGAATTTGTGTGTCGGAACAGTGAATTTTTAAGTGTAACTTCAGATTGTGCAGGGATGTGGGATGTTCCTGGTGCTTCTGGGCATGCAGTTATGTTATCTGGGGCTCTTCTGGCCATGCAGTACATGTAATACTGTAGTGTGGGATGTGTCCGGCGCTGCAAGATAGCTGCTCGGAGGTATCCAGGACCAGCGTGGAGCACAAGCGGCCGGCATTGAGGTCCGTTCGTAAGTACGAGTCATTCGCAACTCGGGGACTGCCTGTATTAGGCAAGTATTCTCTAAGTCAACTAGTGAAACAGAGTGACAGAGCTGCATTGTGTAGACTTTTTTTTCAAAATCATTTATATATAGACAGCAGTCGCCAATAAACCAAACAATATAATGAGACATAAAAGTATACAACCAAGAATAAAACTTGAATTTTCAGGTGACCAAATTGGCCGCTATCAATAACCAGCACCACTCAGGCAACCGTTAAAAACTCAAAGCATTAGCCAGGTATGTCCACATTGTGTCAATTAACTCAAGGCTTGGTTTAAGAGACTTGAAAAAAACATGAATATATCATGTTGTATGGTTATAGTTGTATATGTACAAGGATGCAGCTATATTTACTCATTGCCTATGCAGGCTCTACTTCCTGCGCTGAAGGAAAAGAACAATGGTTGTGCTATATTGCTCTAATTCACATTACTTAAAAAAAAAAAAGAAAAAAAAAAATAACACACACACCCCTTACCCTCATCTTCTACATTGCAGAGCATAGTATTACTTTGCTTCGGGCAAAATCCCTAGGGAATGCAAAGCAGCCAAAATCTTGTGAGAAGCCACCCCAGTTTGTTTCAGGAGCATCTTTTAACAAGATTTCAGCTGCTCTGCATTCCCCAGGATTGGTTGCTGCATTGCTGAATCTTTTCCAAGACAGCTGACAAGAGTCACTTTTTGTCTAAAAATTACTTTAATTTTACAGACACATAATGAAAATATTTTTTCACAAAACCAAACCATTAAAGTCACTCACTTGGTTTCTTTTTGAGGCTTTTCCATCAAATCCTCCTCCTCTTTTTCCTTGTTGGCAATTTCAGCACGGACCTGAAAAAGTGCGAATATATATTTAATTGAAATGTACAAAACATATTAATACAAATTAAATCATTTAAAACATGAAATTATAGCATTAAATGAATGAAAGAACAAAAGTGGAACCGCTCTAAAAAAGTTAAATAGGCCTAAATCATAAATAGAAGTTGTGAACAACATTTTCAAAGGACACCGATGAGGAAATTATTCTAAATAAAACCTAGAACTGTTATTGTTGAAAATTAAGTAAGCATTTTTTTTTTGTTTTTTTAAGATGGTTTTTTAATGAGGTTTTGATCAGGCACACGTGCATCGTTTCCTGTACTTTTATACTTTTAGCTTATCACTCCAATTAGTGGTGTGCACATACAAAAGAACAGCTTACTTCCCTATTTTTTCTAAAAGAAACACTAAAAGTGCTTTTTCCCACCAACTTCCAGGTACAAGCATAAACTGTCAATCCTGTTGTCCTCATGTATGAAAACGTTAGTACTTTACACAGGCTCTACTATTCTAATATTGTATAACACCCCATACATACATGTTTGTATCTCTGCACTGCCCAAGACTTCCAAACTGAAGCTACTCTGTTCAATATCTAAAAATGTGGTACTGGACAGAATTACATGAAAGTTTAAAACTCAAACCACCTCTAAAAACTCCACCCCTACTTACTGATGTGTATCATTGGCACAAAAATAGTTCCTACCACCTGTCAGTACAAACACTAATTCATACATGTGTCCTCTAGGAGGCAGCTCATTGCAATTAGGATCAGTGTTACCTTTTGCAGCAGGGCAAAATCCAGACCTTTCACCAAGTGAGTGTGCTCCATGTCACCACCCAAGAACTTGGACTCCTGGATCAACTGGCGCCTCTTTTCTGCTGCGGATTTGTCACTGAATAGAAGAAAAATCAGTGTTAACCAACTTATCTTTTAACAATTAGAAACTTTCACTTTGCCCATTCAACGCAGTTACTAATTCTCTTGAAAGAAAAGCCCTTCAGCCACTTATATTTGCCTTCCTGGCACTTTCCCATATCTCCATTCCTCTGTCTGAAACTGGAGATCAAACCCTGTCAGATAGTGTCCTAGCTTACACAGGGTTAATATTTTGCTTCTCATCCTGATAGGACAGTGCTCAGGCCTCATAAATGGCCACAAAGGCTTAAACATTCTACCCTGAGAATTCCAAAGCAGCACAAACCAGAAGAGGAAAGTAGCAATTTTATTTTCATTTTTTTGTGGGCTAGCTAGGGAGATTTTTCCTTACTTGTTGTTCTGGTTCTAAGTGAGGTGAAAATCTCCCCAATTGGGGTACAAAGACCAGAGGTTTTAAACCTTTTCCTGCTCTATACGAAACCAAAATAACAATTCTGGTTTTAGGTTTTCTTTTGTAATTTATAAATAAACAGTTGCGCTACTTGTTGCAATCCATATTCGAAATCAAAAAAATATATAAACAGTGCCATCAACATTATTTCATTTCATTGTTGCAGTGAACTATTTAATCCACTTGTGAAAAATTAAAACATGAAAAACTAATTTCAGTGACACATTCCTTAAACCTCTATTTCAATGTGTGATTTTATATATTTAGTTTTTGATCAAAGTCCAATATATCTTCTGTGCAAAAATGATACTATGATAATCTTCTTTGAATCTTTTCATTCATAAAATAAAACTTGCTCCCTCATTCTCACCTGCCATTCACAGCTGAGCTAGTTCACTATTTACGAGCTGCTGATCTTAATTGGAATATAGCCAGGCTCAATTTAAACTACAGATAATCAACCCAATGCCAAATGTGTCTCCATATGTTACTTTGGAAGGGCTGAAGTGGTTAAAGTGTGCAGTGAACTAATTATTCAACTTGTGAAAAATCAAAACATGAAAAACATAGGATTTCAGTAACACATTCCTTACTTTGGAAGCAAATCCGCTGTTGTCACTTTACAATGGCTTACATAATCACTATCCCCCCCCCATTTAAAAGCCATAACATTCCATCCACATAGCTCAAATAGGGAATCAATATAGACTCAGTAGAACAGATAGGTTATTGAATCCTCCAATTTCAAATATAATAAAATTAATAAAAAATAATAAAATAAAAATATGGTAGCACACTCCCAATATAAAAGTGACAAAGTGGTGAATAAATAAACAGTTGTGCCAATTGTTGCAATCCATATTCAAAATAAAAAAAATATATGAAAGCAGTGCCAACAACATTATTTAATTTCTTCCTTAAAGTGGGGTTCCACCCAAAAAACAAAAATACCTGTAAAAATTCTAAAAAAACAAAAAAACATTTGGATATTTTTTTTTTTCACTTACCTCTAAATGCCTGTTGCTAGGTGGTCCCTCGTAGTCTGCCTGTTCCTTTGCCTGGGCTGGTGACATCACTTCCCCCCAGGCACAGGAAGGGCTCCGCTCTGCTCCCTCCCTCCTGTCAATCATCTGGGACCCAATACAGGTCCCAGGTGATTGAGCGGCCAATCACGGCGCGCGGCGCCGCTCGCGCATGCGCAGTGGATGCCAGGCTGTGAAGCCACAGCCCGGCGCCCACAGTTGAAATGCCGGCGCCGACGAGCAGAGGGGGGGGGGGACGAGCGGGGCTTCGATCCCCCGCATCGCTGGACCCAGGGACAGGTAAGTGTCCAATTAAAAGTCAGCAGCTGCAGTATTTGTAGCTGCTGACTTTTAATTTTTTTTTTTTTTTTGACGGCCCCCCTGGGTGGAACTCCTCTTTAACTGGTTCTTGACCGACTCACGTACATATACTGCTGCTGAATGGCTCTCCTGGGCGAAACCCCTTACGGGTACGTCTTACCCTTTAAGAGCGGCCAGAGAGCAGGCACCCGCTGCACGGTGGGGAACCCGATGCGCGAGCCAGCGCGGGAATTTGTGTGTGTAAACACACAAATCCCTGTTCTGTCAGAGGAGAGGAGACATATTGTTTGTTCCTACTAAGTAGGAACAACGATATGTCTCCTCCCCCAGTCAGTCCTATCCCCATACAGTTAGAACCACAGTAGTCAGTGCATATTTATAGCACTGATTGCTGTATAAATGTCACTGGTCCCAAAAATGTGTCAATAGTGTCCAATCTGTACATCGCAATACTGCTAACAATCACAGATCACCGCCATTACCAGTAAAAAAAAAAAAAAAAATTTAATAATAATAATAATGCCATAAAACTTTCCCATAGTTTGTAGACGCTATAACTTTTGCGCAAACCAATCAATATATGCTTATTGCAATTTTTTTACTAAAAATATGTAGCAGAATATATATATTGGCCTAAATTGATGAAGAAAATTGTTTTTTTTTTTTTTTTAAATTTGGAGATATTTATTATAGCAAGTAAAATATATTATTTTTTCAAAATTGTCGCTCTTTTTTTGTTTATAGTACAAAAAATAAAAACCGCAGAGGTGATCAAATAGCAAAAAGAAAGCTCTATTTATGGGGGGGGGGGGGGGGGGAGGATGCAAATTTTGTTTGGGTACAGCATTGCATGACCACGCATTTGTCAGTTAAAGCGACGCAGTGCCAAATTGTAAAAAGTGCTCTGGTCAGGAAGGGGGTAAAATCTTCCGGGGCTGAAGTGGTTAAAGTGTGCAGTGAACTAATTATTCCACTTGTGAAAAATCAAAACATGAAAAACATAGATTTCAGTGACACATTCCTAAAACCTCTATTTCAATATGTGATTTGGTCTATGGTAGTTTTGGATCAAAGTCCAATATAGCTTCTGTGCAAAATGATACTGTGGCAATCTTCTTTTAATCTTGTCATTCATAAAATAAAACTTGTTCCCCACCTCGGGTTTTGTGCTCACCTCAATTATTGTGACCTCACAACTAAATTAGGTCTGAAAAAGTGATAGTCTCCCAGGACTAATGAGATGTCTTTTTTTTCGTTCCAGTTTCTCTGTATATGTCTCAAAATGGCAGTGAATAACCAGTGCATGCAAAAGATATAAGGCTCCACATGCTTAAACCTTTGAACTTTATTAAAATAAATATATTGCACCCACATGCATAAGGTGCTCCATTGCACCAACTATGTACAGCGTTATTTAAATCCACAACTCTGTGACAACAGCTTCGTGCTTTGCTAATGGGTATTTCAGCATCAGAGGAATCTCCCTGAGGAAGTCACGTGACCCTGTGACGTAATGCATAGGGGAGGGGCACACATTGGAACAAGACGCTGAAATACCCATTAGCAAAGCACAGAGCTGTTGTCACAGATTTGTGGATTTAAATAACGCTGTACATAGTTGGTGCACTGGAGCACCTTATGCATGTGGGTGCAATAATAGGATTTTTTATAACAGCTTACCTGTAAAATCCTTTTCTATTGATGTACATCACGGGACACAGAGCCTCAGTAATTACTGATGGGTTATATAGGGTATCACTAGGTGATTGGACACTGGTCACACCCTAAACAGGAAGTTCAACCCCCTATATAATCCCTACCCTTACAGGGATACCTTAGTTTTGTAGAAAAGCAATATAAGTGTATTAGAAGAGGGACGGGACCTCTGTGTCCCGTGATGTACATCAAAAGAAAAGGATTTTACAGGTAAGCTGTTATAAAAAATCCTATTTTCTTTCTCGTACATCATGGGACACAGAGCCTCAGTAATTACTGATGGGACGTCCCAGAGCAATGCTATTTGAGGGGAGGGGTCCACACAATGTAGGGTGTAATCAGACCTGAGGACCTCGAACTGCTGCCTGCAGCACACTACGCCCAAAGGTGATATCCTCATGCCTTCCCACATCCACCTGATAAAATCTGGTGAATGTATGGACTGAAGACCAGGTTGCGGCCTTGCAGATTTGAGCCATAGAGGCCCGGTGATGCACCGGCCAAGAAGCACTAATAGCCCTAGCGGAGTGTGCCTTGATCTGAAAAGGAGGAATTTTCTGTTTCAAACCGTAAGCTTGAACAATCATTTGTCGAATCCATTTAGAAATGGTAGATTTTGACACCGTCTGTCCTCTATTGGGACCTTCTGGCAGCACAAACAAAACATCAGTTTTGCGAAATTGAGCAGTTGCTTCCAAATAAGCCTTGACTGCTCTTACTACATCCAAGGAATGTAGTGACCTTTCTTCCGGAGAACAGGGATCTGGGAAAAAGGAAGGCAGAACAATATCTTGGTTTAGATGAAAATCTGAAACCACTTTCGGTAAAAAACTAGGATGAGGGCGCAATACCACTCTATCCTTGTGTATGATTAACCACTTGCCGCCCGCCCTATTACAAAATGACGGCGGCAAAGTGGTTTGATATTCCTGACCGGGGGCGCGCATCGCGGCAATCGTTGTTGCGGGGTGTCAGTCTGACACCCTGCAACACCAATCTAGGTAAAGAGTCTCTGACGGAGACTCTTTACCACGTGATCAGCCATGTCCAATCACGGCTGATCACGATGTAAATAGAAAGAGCCGGTGATCGGCTTTTCCTCACTCGCGTCAGAGCCGAACGGCTGCTCTCCTGACAGGGGGGTCTGTGCTGATTGTTTATCAGCACTGCCCCCCCTCGGATCCCGCCCAGGACCACCAGGGAAGCCGCCCAGGACCACCAGGGAAGCCATCCACACTGGACCACCAGGTATGCCCCTAGACCCCCAGGGAAATGCCAGTATGTGCCCAGGCAGCTGCCAATCTGGGCCCACTCCAGTGCCTACCACTGCCAGTGCCACCAGGGATGCCCATCAGTGCCTCATATCAGTGCCGTGTATCAGTGCCTATCAGTGCCACGTATCAGTGCCGCCCAGTGCCATCCATAAGTGCCCACCAATGCCCATCAGTGCTGCATATCAGTGCCACCCATCAATGCTGCCTACCAGTGTCCATCAGTGCCGCATATCAGTGCCCATTGTCAGTACGCGCTCATTGGTGCCACCTCATCGGTGCCGCCCTATCAGTGCCTGTCAGTGCCACCTTATCAGTGCCCATCAGTGAAAGAGAAAACTTACTTATTTACAAAAATTTTTAAGAGAAACAAAAGCAAAACTTTTATTTTTTCAAAATTTTCGGTCTTTTTTTATTTGTTTAGCAAAAAATAAAAACCGCAGAGGTAATCAAATACCACCAAAAGAAAGCTCTGTTTATGGGAACAAAATGATAAAAATTTAGTTTGGGTACAGTGTAGCATGACCGCGCAATTGTCATTCAAACTGCAACAGCACTGAAAGCTGAAAATTGGTCTGGGCAGGAATGTGTCTAAGTGCCTGGTATTGAAGTGGTTAAATAAGGCTCTTTACAGGAAAGAGCTGCTAAAAGAGCTTGTCAACAAGACCAAGGGAATCTGACATATTAGTTCAAAGGGCTGTTTCTGTAAAACTGACAGAACCAAGTTCAAGTCCCAGGGGTTTAGGGGCGCCTTAACCGGAGGATTAAGACGCATCACCCCCTGCATAAAGTTTCGGACCAAAGAATGTGAAGCAAGTGGCTGTTGGAACAATACTGATAAGGCTGAGACCTGGCCCATGATGGTACTCAAGGCCAGCTTCATTTCTAATCCCATTTGTAGAAAGTCTAGAATTCTACCTATAACATATTTTCTGGGATGCCAACCCCTGGATTCACACCAGGATACATAAGCTTTCCAGATTCTATGATAAATTACTCTGGAAGCTGGCTTCCTTGCATTGATTAAGGTAGAAATCACAGGCCCTGAAAGCTCACGACTCTTCAGAACGTGGGTTTTAATAGCCAAACCGTCAAATTTAGCGTTTGTAAGGCAGGGTGGAACACTGGACCTTGAGATAACAGGTCTGGACGTGACGGTAGGGTTCACGGGGAACCCACTGTCATCCTTACTATTTCTGCATACCAAGCCCTCCTGGGCCAAGCGGGGCTACCAGAAGTACCGACTTCCTTTCCTGCCTGATCCTGCGAAGGAGTCGTGGCAGTAGCAGAATAGGCGGGAATGCATAAATCAGTGAGAACCGATGCCACGGAATCACCAACCCATCTGTCCCGTATGCAAGAGGATCCTTTGTCCTTGCCACAAACTTGTCGATCTTTTTGTGGAATCTGGATGCAAAGAGATCTACATCTGGAACCCCCCCATCTTTGGCATATGGCCCAAAAGACGTTGGGGTGAAGAGACCATTCCCCTGGGAACAACCGCTGGCGGCTTAAATAGTCCGCCTGCCAGTTCTCTATCCCTGGAATGAAAACTGCCGATATGCATGGCACATGCTTTTCCGCCCAGATTAAAATCTGGTTCACTTCTCTTTGAGCTGAAAGACTCCTGGTGCCTCCCTGATGATTGATATAAGCCACTGCTGTGGCATTGTCGGACTGGATCCTGACTGGGCAACCCTGTAGCCTGAGAGTCCAGGCCTTTAGGGCTAGATATGCCGCACGGATCTCCAGAATGTTGATGGGTAAGGTCCTCTCGGTTTTGGACCATACCCCTTGGACCGCAGACTGTTCCAGAACTGCTCCCCAACCCAAAAGACTGGCATCCGTTGTTACCACTGTCCAGGTAACCGGTAGAAAGGATTTCCCTTTCTGCAGGCTTTCGGGTATTAACCACCAATTGAGGCTCTGACGCACTGCATGAGACAGGTGCATCGGAAAATCTAATGCCTGAACTTTCTTGTTCCAGGCCGACAGGATACTGTGCTGCAGCAGTCTTGAATGAAACTGAGCATAGGGAACTGCTTCGAATGAAGCCACCATTTTTCCCAGCAGCCTCATACAAAGGCGGACAGAAGGACCTTTTTTGGTCCTTGCCTACCAGAATCAGCTCCCTTAAGGCAGTAATCTTTGCCTGAGGTAAAAATACCTTCTCCTGGCTTGTATCTATGATCAGACCCAAATACTCCAGTCTTCTTACTGGTTTTAGTAAAGACTTTTCTAGGATGAGAATCCAACCTAGGTGTTCCAGATATTTGACTGTGGTCATCAAGTTCCCGCTCAAACAGGCTACCGACCGGTCTATCAAGAGTAGGTCGTCTAGGTATGCTATGACAGTTATACCTTGAGCCCTTAATCTGGCCAGAGGAGGAGCCAAAATCTTTGTAAACACTCGAGATGCAGTGGCTAGCCCGAAAGGCAGAGCCACAAACTGGAAATGGCGCCCCTCTATTTCGAAGCGCAAGTACCTTTGATGAGCAGGAAAAATGGGTACATGCAGATACGCATCTCTGATGTCTATTGATGCCAGAAATTCTCCTCCCTGCAGGATGGAGACTACTGACCCAATTGATTCCATGCGAAAGGATCAAATCTTTAGGAATCGATTCAGATCCTTTAGATCCAGAATGGGTCTGACATCCCCATTTGGTTTTTGGACCGTAAAAAGGTTGGCATAAAATACCAATCCTTGATCCTTCGTGGGAACCACCACGATGACTTCTTGCGACAAAAGTCGCTCTAACGCTAGAAGGAGCAACTGCTTTTTCTCTGGATCTCTGGGGACATTTGATCTGAGGGAACAAGGAGAGGGGAATTCTTGGAACTTCAGTTTGTAACCTAAAGTTACTGTGGAGACTGCCCATCTGTCCTGGAAATGCTCCTGCCAGAGCTTTGAGAACTGTAGCAGTCTTCCCCCCACTCGAGAGAGCGGGGGCACCCCTTCATAAAGAGGCTTTAGCATCTTTGTCTAGCAGGCTTCTTCCCCCAGGACTTCTTTTGTCCCTGGGGTCGACTCTTGTTTCTAGACCCAGACGGAGGAGGCCGTCGCGACTACCTGGAGGCTGATGCTCCTGGCACTGGGGAAAGAGTGCGTTTGAAAGAAGGACGCTTACTCCTTTTCTTAACAGGTAAGAGTGCTTTTCCCACTAGAAATCTTTTGGATATAATTGTCTAAATCTTCTCCAAACAGCTTTGCACCACGAAACGGAAATCCAGCCATAAGTTTCTTACAGGGTGCTTCGGCTGACCAATTTTTCAACCATAAGATTCTATGCATATGCACCAACCCAAGTGAAAGACGAGAGGTTTGCATGATAGAATCTCTGATGGTGTCAACAGCAAAACATAAGGCCGCTGGAAGGTTAGCCAACCTCTGGGCCTGCTGTTCAGGTAGAATTTTGATGACCTGCTTAACATGGTCTCTTAAGTATTGACAGACTCCAATCGCTGCCACTGCAGGTTGAGCTACTGAACCTGATAAGGAGAAAACATCCTTTAACAGGGATTCCATCCCTTTATCAACAGGATCCCTGAGCATCTGAGCATTGTCTACAGGACAAGTCAGACTTTTATTTATGGAGGAAATGGCGGCATCAACGGCCGGTATCCCCCACATCTTCGTAAACTTTTCTTCCATAGGATAAAGTGTTGAAAACCTTTTAGGCAGAAAAAAAAGTTTATCTGGGTGATCCCACTCAGAATAAATGAGCTTTTCAAGTAAATTATGAACAGGAAAAGCATGTGTTGTTTGAGGAGGCTTCAGTGACCCCAAAGAAGAAGAGGGTTCTTTAACTGATTCAGATACGGGTACTTTAAATGTGGAGTGGACCAATCTAGCAAGGATCTGTACTAAGACTTTCTCATCCTGAGAAGCCGAAGAGGGCCCTTCTCCACTTGATTCCTCAGAGGAGGAATCATCAGTCCCATCCCGATCCTCTGAAAGGGATTCTTCTCCTTTATCCCAGAGTTCCTCAGCTTGAGGGTCCTGGGTAACAGAGGAAGACCTAGTGCGTTTTCTTCCACTGAGTGAAGATGCAATTACGGCCATTATTTCTTTCCTCTAAACCATTAAAGGTTGAGGAAAAAACCTCCTGTGTAATGTATACAGGGGCTGAAGTGCCAGAAGCAGATGCAGCCCCTGACCCCAAAGGCTCTCCCTGGCTAGCCGTCCCCAGCCCTTCAGGGGGGGAAGGTGCTGCAGAAGGGGGGGTCCTCAGAGCCCGAGGGAGATCCCCTGGAGCCTCTGGTTCTTGGGGTATTTGTACCTCTTCTACCCATAGTGCAAAGCAACAAGGTGGAGGTATCACAAAAAAATTAACACTGACTGCTGAGCGATGTAGTCCGGCAACAGCCACTGCTACCAATGCCCAGTCTAGTGTTTCTAAGTAAATGCTGCCTAGGAGAATGCCTGTGTCCCACCTTACATGCGACCGTCACCAAACAAGTGTGCTTCATATAGCCTTGCAGCCGGCGATGTGGGCGTCTAAGCACGCCGGACGTCGCGCTGAAGCTCCGCCCCCTCCTCTGACCACCCCCCTCGGTTTTTTTCAAAAACATGCGCTTTCCCGCGCAAGCCGACCCTCCGGGACAAGCGTGGAGGGGAGGCTGGGGGTGGAGGAGGAAGGAGAGAGGCCGGCAGCTGATGGGGTCTGCCATATGGTTTTTTTTTTTTTTCTTTTTTTTTTTTTTTTTTTTTTTTGCCACTTCAGCTTGAAGGTTTCTCCCGGGAAAAGATTTTTCAAATATTAAAATTCAAATTTCTTTCCCATCTTATCGTCACATCATCGTGGCTTTACATTTGCTTGGTACTCCAATTTAGTATATTACAAAACAAAAGGTACTCCAAGCACTGAATCTCATTAATTTTATTAAACCATTCCCTCATCTTTGGCCTCTCTTTCCTTTGCCAATACTTAGGGATTAAGCTCTTAGCTGCATCAATAAGATGTGGCAAAAGTGTTCTGAGATATGTTTTAGTCGGCATATCACTCATGTGGAATAAACAGATCCAAGGGTCATTTGGGACGTCCAAGTTTGTTATCACTTTGATAAATTTTCTTACTTCGCCCCAAAACCTTTTCATTTCCGGACATAGCCACCAGATATGGGCCATTGACCCCATCTCTGAGCAGCCCCTCCAACAAAATTGCGACTTATCCCTATGTATTTTATGCACCCGATCGGGGGTCAGGTACATTCTGGTCAGGCATTTAAAATTTAATTCTAGGAGTTTACTATTAACTGAAGTGGCTGAGACTCTTTTCAAGATCAGGGAGACTTCCGTATCTGTAAGATTTCTCCCTAACTCCTTTTCCCATTTCCCTATATAGTCCGGGGTTTCTAACCTTTCTAAATCAACTAGAACTTTATATATCCGGGAGAAACCCCCCCTCCCCTCTCTATCCAAGCATATTTTTTCTAGTGGTGTTAAATTATCCACCGATCTTATTGGCTGTGGGAGTGAACCAACATAGTGTTTTAATTGGCTATAGCGCCAGGGGTTAATGACTAACATATCTCTTTTGTCCTGCATCTCTTGGAATGAGCATATTCGACCCCTATGCATTATGTCTTTTAGTTGTATATTTTCTTCTAGTAACCATTTACCAAACCATTCCTCTTTCCCTGGTGCAAACTGTTCTAAATCTTTAAGTGGCATTAAGGGTGAGTTATACTCCCAGTGTTCCTTTCTGTGAAGGGTGTCCCATATCTTAAGTGCGTGTTTAGTGATTGCATGCGTTTCAGTGCTGTACTTTCTCTGTTGAGGCGAAATCCATATAATCTTATCCAGTTTAGTGTCACTAATTTTATTTTCTATTACTACCCATTGTTTTTCTATGTTTTTGACCCATTCAGTCACTCTGGCTATAGCGATAGCTTCGTAATATTTCCTTATATCTGGTGCTCCCCATCCCCCTTTACCTTTAGTATTAATCAATTGTGAGAATTTTAATCTAGGTGACTTTCCCCTCCAAATAAATTTTGAAAACATTAAGTGTAGCCTTCTGAGGTATGTATGTGGGAGTGTTATTGGTATCATTTGCATTTTATAAGTTATTTTCGGCAGTATAACCATTTTATATATGTTGATTCTTCCCGCCCAGGATAGTTGACCCAGATGAATTCTACTCAATTCAGCTTTTACCTCGTTTAACAGTGCTATAAAGTTCGCTTGGTATAGCGTTTCGGTTGATGTAGTGATTTTGACCCCCAGATAATTCAATTCTTTTTTCCCCCACACAAAGGGGAAGTGTTTTTGGTAGGAGTGGTCACTCTCCTTGAAGTGGTTTATCTCAAGTGCTTCAGATTTAGTTGGGTTTACTTTGAAATTTGATAACTTTCCGTATTCTACTAGGTTAGCCATGATATTTGGTAGGGATATCCTTGGCTGGGTTATATACAGCAGGATGTCATCTGCAAAGGCGGCCAGTTTGTATTCCATATTCCCTATTACGACCCCACTAATATCCCTATTCTGTCTTATCCTTAATAGAAGGGGTTCTAACGTCAACAGGAAGAGCATGGGGGAGATTGGACACCCCTGCCTTGTACCATTGTACATGTCGATTGGGTCCGAGAAGGTCCCATTTATTTTCACTCTTGCCGATGGTCTTGAGTATAAGGCCCTAATCCATTTACACATCCTCTCTCCACAGCCTACCTCCTCGAGCGTACTCATCATGAAGTCCCAGTCTACTCTATCAAACGCTTTTTCAGCGTCTATGGATAGAAGTAGACCTGGGACTCCGCTCTTTTTGATTTCCTGGGCTACTAGGAGGGTTTTGATGCAGTTATCCCGTCCCTGTCTACCTCTAATAAACCCCACCTGGTCCGGATGTATGATCTTCTCTATTACCTGCTTCATTCTGCTCGCAATCACTTTTGCGAATAATTTAGTATCCACATTTAGCAGGGAAATAGGCCTATAGTTTGAACAAACTGTCGCATCCTTATCCTTTTTGAATAACCGTAATATTGGCTGCCAGGGCTTCTCTGCTCATTTCCCCCTTGTCTCCTATGTCGTTCATATAGGCACACAGTTTAGGGATTAGATAGTCTTGGTATTTTTTATAATAAAGCACTGTCAACCCATCCGGTCCTGGGCTCTTACCTACTTGTGTTTCTCTAATTGCCTTTCTAACTTCAATCTCTGTAATAGGGGACTCCAGTGTGGTATGCTCATTTTCCGATAATTTAGTCATTCCCACTTCACTTAGGTAATTTTTGATCTTCGCTTGTTTTTGTTCCCTCTCCTTAGTTGTTACATTTCTATTTATGGAATAAAGCTCACTGTAGAATTCTTGGAACGTCCTTGCAATATCTGGATCCCTATATTGGATCTCGTTTGTTCTAGATCTTATCTTGTCGATATATTTGTTTTTTTTTTTTTTACTTAATATCTTTGCCAGGAGTCTACCAGGTCGGTTACTGCCTACATACCTTTCTTTTTTAACAAGGTTATACTTCTTCCTATTTTCCTGTTCAATTAACTGCCGTATAGCCTCCCTGCTCCTAAATAGTTTTGCCAGTGTTTCGCTATCCCCCTTTTTCTTATGATGTTGCTCTAATTTAATGATTTCCTCCTGAAGCATGCGAAAGGTCTCTCCCTGGCTTCTCTTTTTCTCTACCCCCGCCTTAATCATGATCCCTCTGATATAGGCTTTATGGGCCTCCCAGACCATAGTTTCTGATGTTTCCTCAGCGGTATTAACTTTAAAGTAAAATTCTAGTTCTTCTTTAATAAGTTTGTCTATCTTTTCATCATGTAGGAGGTCCTCATTTAGTATCCAGCTACTGCTCCGTGTTTCATGCTTGCTTAATTTTATTTGTAGGCTAACCGGGGCGTGGTCCGAGAACGTCATTGGCCCTATGCTTGTACCCTCAACCTCTTCCACATAGCGATGCTCCACGAAGAATAAGTCCAGCCTAGAGTATGTCGCGTGAACGGGGGAATAGAAGGTATAATCTCTTATGTTCTGATGTTGCATCCTCCATATATCTACCAGCTGCTGATGACGCAGTTTTTTCCTGAGTTTTTTCATCCACTTGCCTTCGGACCCCCGAGCACGCGACGTACTGTCTTTACCTGGCTCTAAACATATATTGAAGTCTCCTGCGATAATGGCCCTACCTCTCTTAAAGGTTTCAAACTTTGCCAAGATTCCCACTAGGAACCTTGCTTGGTTATTATTTGGGCAGTAGATATTTGCCAGGGAACATTCCATCCCTTTCAAGCTACCTCTTATGAACAAGAAGCGACCCTCCGGGTCAATTACTCTCTCCTCTATTGTGAACCCAACTCCCTTTGCAAAACCAATCGCCACTCCTTTTGCCCCTCTTATCGGGGAGTCTCCATAGATCCAGTACGGAAACTCGCTTGTAGCTATTCTCTTGCTTTTGCCTAGGTATAGGTGGGTCTCCTGAAGGAGGACCACCTCTGCTTTCAGGGATCTCAATTCTCCCATTATGTTCGCACATTTTATGGGGGAGTTGATGCCCCTCACATTATATGTGACTATATTTATCCCAGCCATCCTGTTATTTTAGCCCCATTTACACCTTTACGTAGCCCCTCCTGGCTGAATAGTCGGATCCACCAAGGATTGGATTGGTCTCGTCCTACCCTTAACCCCCCCACCCCCAACCCCCCTCCTCCCTCTCCACCCGTGTACCCTCCCCCCCCCCACCCCACCCCTCCTCCTGCCCACCCACCTCCCTCCCCCCAAATCCCTCCCACCCAGCCCCTCGCCTTTTCCCCTTTCCCATCAAGTTGGGGGGAGTATTGGGGTGCCACATGAGCCCCCTGAATGAAGAAAAAAGAAACCCTGGCCTACCCACTCCACCTGGCCACACGGTTTACTCCCCAGAGGTTGAGCTCAGAGGAGGGTCTAGTCTGGCCAAGAGCTTCCCCCTGGGTGTAATCCCAGCCATCCCTCCCACACACCCTCCACCCACCCCCCCCCCCGCCCCCACCGACAATAGATCGTATAGAGAGAGAAACAAAGAGGGAAGAGAGAGAGAGAGAGAGAGAGAGAGAGAGAGAGAGAGAGAGAGAGAGAGAGAGAGAGAGAGAGAGAGAGAGAGAAAGACAAATCCATTTTCAATCACTTTTAACATTCGAGGCCTCTTTCAGTCCCTGTGTTCTTTTGTCATTAGTATTGGTTTCCAAGTGACAGGGTCCCCTAAGTGTTCCTGACTTCCGCTTTTCTCCCACCACCCCGGGATCTCCATTACTGGGATTCCAAGTCGATCGCAGAAATTCTGGGTCTCCTCCGGAAATCTCAGCACCGCCTTTCGGCCGTCCTTACGTCCAGTAAGGTTGGCAGGGAAGCCCCAGGAGTATTGGACCTCGTTCGCCTTTAAGGCAGCTAGTAATGGCTTCAAAATTCTTCTTCTGCTTAGAGTTTCTGCGGCTAGGTCCTGGAAGATGTGTAAATTTGTTTCACCGTACTTCACCTGTGGGTTTCTCCTTAAATTCATGCTAATCTGTTCTTTGTCCCGGAAGCTATGGAATCGCACTATTACATCCCGCGGAGTGTCTCCCCTAATTTCGGCTGGTTTCCTAATTCGATGGACTCTGTCTAGGTTTAAATTACCGCTGATATTGCAAGGGCTCTTCAAATCTTTGAAAATTTCCTCCATTTTTTCCTGTAGGTTTTCTTTTTCACCATGCGCTTCCGGGAGGCCTCTAATCCGGAGGTTTTTTCTTCTGCTGCGATTTTCTTGGTCTTCCATTTTGTACCTTATATACCTCTGTTCCTTCTGCAGCACTTCTATCTGCTGTCTCAAGTTTCTTATTTCTTCTCCTTGTTTGTCCACTGTTGTTTCAACTTCCTCCACTCTGGTTAATAGGTGGCTCATGTTCTCATTTACAGCGCTGATCTCACCTCTGATTGAGGCCTCCAGTTTCGCAAACATTTCAGCGATTTCTCCCTTGGTAGGGAGCTGGTTTGCCTGCTGGATTTCTTCTGCAGTTTCTACTTCTACCTCGTTACTGGGGGGTCTTGAATCCATCTCCGCCATTTGTTTTCTTGTACCCATTTTAGCCGTTCGATCTGGCGTTTTATTCTTTGCACCTGTTGAATTACTTTCTTTGTTACTTTCATTCATCCTATATTTTCTGATGGTTCCCGGGCTTGCACTTGTTCTGGGTGGATTTGCAGGTCCTTTTGTTGATCTTCCTCTCATTTTTTCTACCTATACCTGGTTAGTGGTTCCTCCTCTATTATGTGTGGTGTGTTTTCTGACTTTCCCTATGGCACTGGGGATTACCTTGATCCCCCAAAATATTTAATTTGTTGCACCGTAGTATTTACTCCACTTATAGTGTTATATTTTAGCGATATATTATTATACTACAGTCACTTTTGTATGTGGATCAGTACGACAGTCCCCTAGAATGCGATTATTTCCATACTGCTTACATCAATGGGATTAGTCCGCTATATCATACACCCAACTTCCGACACAGGAATAAGTCAGCCTATTGTTATAGTGAGATATTGTGTATTTGTGATCTCAAGTTGCAGCAAAGTCGCATATGCAGGTGCAGCGGTGTACTGGTCAAACAGAAGTGTGCAGTATCCATATAGATTGACACTACTGAGAGTACTTCTTTGCGTCCCTTACCCACCCCCCAGCACCGATATAAACCAGCTTATTAGTATGAAATAGTTTCATATGAGAGAGGAGTCTTGTTATGGTAGAGTCACGTATACTAATAAGGCAATATAAAGACACATATAAGGCAATGTTTCTATACAGCTTGGCAGATTAGCAATGTTGGAAATAGTCCGAGGCCTCACTTAGCCATCTTAAATACAACAGCAGACCAAGATTAGTGTAGGGAATGATGTTATACTTGATGCTACTTTGATGCGATATAGTCGCAAGTAGAAAGTCGCAGTAACTGACACAATATGAGCAGGTATCCTTGCACTTTAGCAACAAGTGATTTAATGCATCACTTACCCATCTTCAGGCAGCTAAAAGAACCAGAGTCTTACCCACTTTCTTCTCTCCTAGGGCATGCGCCTGTTCCATGCGATTTCTTTGACTTTACCATCAAGCTTCTGTATCAGGTTCTGTATCGGGTTATCACTCTCTGCTACTCTCAATCCCTCCTCTCTCCCTCGATCCCGGCGAGCCGTCCCATTAGGTTCTGATGGGTAATGGACCGTGCATGTCTCCTCTCCTCTCCCCTCCTCTCCCCCGTTTGCGGAGGTTCAGTGGAGCCGTCCAAAATCCTGTCTGCAGCGGCCGCTGTAACTAAGGAGTCAGGGCACCGCTCCCCCCGTTTCCACCCTCCTCCGTTGGAGCCCAAGGACAAGAGACCGGGAGCTGAGACCGCCGGAACCGACAACACCGTTCGGACAGGGGTGAAGGGGGGGGTGGGGCGGCCAGAGACTAGTGCATGGTCCACGGGCCTGTTTTAGCAGGCATCATGGTGTGAGGGACACCCAGCAGCCCAGGCTCAGCTCTGACCCGACCCCACCCACATCCGGCTCCTCCTCCTCTCCACCTGTCTTGGGGTCTGCCATATGGTAATGGCGGCGGCGATAGTGAAGTATACTACCGCCTCACAGACCAACTGCGGCCCCCCCTACTCTTGGGGGGAATATCCCTGAGGAGAGCCCCCTATCCCATCCTACCTGGAGCTCGGCTGGAGGAGCTGTGCAGCGGAAACACTGAGACAGACAATCAAGCATGAGAAGGTATGTGCTCTTGGCAGCCCCCGGTGGCAACAATAGGCATAGCATACATTTACTTAAAGGAGAAACCTACTAGAATTAAAAAATTCTGTGGAATCTCCCTTACCTTATCCAGCTGCAGGGTTCTGTTATACAGACCCAATCTTCACCTCTCACGGTGGGCTCCGTTTGGAAAAAGAGACTGGGGCCCCCTACGGATAGGGGGATCCGCAGTTCTGGGCCTGTAAAGCACCCGGCCAAGAATAAGGCTAGAAAAACCAAATTCTGAAATGCGGGGTCTAGCTCTCTAAAAAGAGGGAGCGTTACAGGTAAAACCTCGTTTCTTCGGACACGAGGCCCGGGTACCAACCAATTCGGCCTAGAAAGGACACTTTGAAATGGATCCGGTTCGCCTGGCTTGCCCCAGTATAGGATACAGGATATTCCCTTTGGAGCTCAGCATGGGACATCTTTACACGTCCAACACCTAAGACACTGGCGAAAAAAAAAACTGAGGTATCCCTGTAAGAGGAGGGATTATATAGGGGGCTGAACTTCCTGTTTAGGGTGTGACCAGTGTCCAATCACCTAGTGATACCCTATATAACCCATCAGTAAATACTGAGGCTCTGTGTCCCGTGATGTACGAGAAAGAAATATTTATTTTAATAAAGTTCAAAGTTTTAAACAGTTTAATCACTATGTGGAGCCTTTTATCTTTTACATGCACCAGTTAATCACTCCCATTTGGAGACATATACAGAGAAACTGGAAGGAGAAAAAGATATCTAATTAGTCCTGGGAGACTAAATCGCTTTTTCTGACCAAACTTATGCTGGCCATACACTATACGAAAAATTGGCCAAACCCATTTTTGAAAAACGAACATTCGGCTGTGAGAGCAAAATGATAGTGCCATTATGTAATGACCAATAAATCGTTCAGTGGACATAAATTAATCAATTTTTTGTTTGTTTTTTTACATACACCTAGTGCAAACAGTTTCGGATGGGAAACACATTAACCTTTCAATTTATCGTTCGTTCGGCAAAAAATTTCCAAACTTGTCCTTCGTTTTTTTTGGCTCAAAAATGTCCCAACGATTATCGATTAGGTGCCCATTAACTGGCCAAATGACCGAATTTCGGACAACTTTTCGTACAGTGTATAGCCAGCATAGTTGTGAGGTCACATCAACTGAGGTGAGCACAAAACCTGAGGGGGGGGAACATTGGGGAGCAAGTTTTGCTTTATGAATGAGAAGATTAAAAGAAGATTAAAAAGGATTACCACAATATCATTTTCCACAAAAGATATATTGGACTTTGATCCAAAACTACCATAGATAAAATCACATATTGAAATAGAGGTTTAAGGAACATGTCACTGAAATCTATGTTTTTCATGTTTTGATTTTTCACAAGTGGAATAATTAGTTCCCTGCACACTTTACAGAAGAAATGAAATAATGTTGATGGCACTGTTTATATATTTTTGATTTCGAATATGGATTGCAACAATTAGCGCAACTGTTTATTTATTCATTCAACACTTTGTCACTTTTAAGTGTTCTACCAATATTTTTTTTATTTTTTATTAATTTTATTATATTTGAAATTAGAGGATTCAATAACATATCTGTTCTACGAGTCTATATTGATTCCCTATTAGATCTATGCGGATGGAATGATTTTTTATTTTAAATAAAAAATGTGATTATGTAAGCCATTGCAAAGTGACAATAACGGAATTTGCTTCCAAAGTAACATATGGAAACACATTTGGCATTGGGTTGATTATCTGTGGTTTAAATTGAGCCTGGCTGTGTTCCAATTAAGATCAGCAGCTAGTAAATAGTGAACTAAAACAGTTGCTGGCTGAGATATTAGATTATTCCAATCAACACTAGTTGCTCACAAGACTCTTTGATTATCAATTTTGCTTCTGTAATTTCATTAAAATTACAAACTAAAGCCGGCCATACATGGCTCGGATTCTGAACGAATTTTCTTTCAAAAATAGTAACTAAGAATTTTCGTTCCATTTTGCCCCATTAGTGGGCTGCAGCAACGGCCGATATTCGTACAGCCATCAAATTTGAGTGATCGGCATGGTAGAAGTTTTTGGAAAAACAAACGATTGTCTAATTGAACGGAGAATCATGTGAGAAATATCATTGAAAAAGAAATGCGCTTGAGCTGTGACCTGGAAAGAAAAGATTTGTGGCTACAAAATTTCTTTTCTGTAGCAACATGAGGTGAAATTGAAGGCATGGTTGTTCGATTTTCTAAATCAATGGTAGCATCAACGGATTACAAAATGCACTAAATTTCTAATTTTCTAAATAAAATTAGTTTGGAATTCGGCCCATGTATGGCCTGCATTACATAGCTGTACTGCAGAAAAACCATTTAAACTGCTGCTTTTGAGTCCACTCACAGAGAATGTACTTCAATACACTTATGTCTATCCAGTAGTGAATTAACAGCTGTATGGACTTATTTTTCTAAAACCTGCTGCTACTTCAGGATTAGCAGGCTTGATTTTATTGATTTCAAAGTAATTGTAAAGCAAAGGAACTTTACCTTCATGAAAAAAAAAAAAAAAAAAAAAAAAAAAAGGTTCAACTGTTCTTAGCAACTTACGCTTCTGCTGTTGGGCCTACTGCTCGGTAGTTGGCTGTGGTGCTGATAAGTTCTGTTTCTTCGTAGTCCTTATTGACTCCATCACGTCGTTCCTTGGCTCTGTCTCTGTATTTCTCTGCCAGCTCTCTCTCCCGCTCAATCTCCTGCTGTCGCAACTTAGCATAGTAGCTGCACATAAGAGAACAGAAATGTCAGAGCTGCATGAAACTGCCTGCAATTAAATTACTGCCCCCCATCCACAAGAGGAGTGAAATTATTCCTCAGAACACTTCACATTAATCCCACTTATATTTGTCTCCCCTCTTCATTATAGTTCACAATATTGCTGGGAGGTACTATCAGTACATTCATATATCTTAAAGAAAGCCACATACTACAAATGTTGATCCCCATCTGTACTCAAGGAATGGGATAGGGGATTAGAGGAACAACATTTACTTTACTGCACTTGGTTTAGATTGCACCATAATGATCAATATATATTCTATTATACACACATACACTTTGTAAACTAGAAGGGAATTTATAATAATGTCCCCTTTTCCCTATAAATATTTACAGAAAAAAAAGTCCTTTTGTGAATGGCCTGTAATGTTCCTGAATATAATATTGATAATAAACTAAGAATATAAAGTCTTTAGGAGTTCAAACTCCCCCATACAGAATACAAAATGAAGACGGCAAAGCCTGTGTACAGAATTCACTTACATATAAAATGACAATATAGTTCCAAACAAAATGTGGTACACAGAGTTTAATTGCTTTCCTCACTACATCAGCATTGCAAGTATGAGACTTTTTACATAGATTGTATTAAAGTGGTTAACCCACTTTCCTATGTTCACATAATCTGTTCTGTCTCCTCATACAGTGCCCTGTGTCTGTGTTTTATTAAAAAAAAATCCTCCTTTACCATTTTTCACAGCAGCTCCCGGCGCTCATGTAACCAGCTGTGTCTCCTCTCTGCCCGTCTGACAGAAGCAGCGGGCAGGGCCGAGGTTTCACCACTGACATCAGCGGGACGTGAGGAGATTGGAGACACGTCCGGTCACATGACCACCGGGAGCCGCCGTAAAGTACGGTAAAAGAGGAATTCTTTTTAATAATACACAGAAACAGTAGGACACTGTAAGAAGAGACAGAACGGATGGTAGATATATATTATTCCCGCAGCAGGAGGGGGATAGGGCACATAGAGAGGGGAGGGGGGACAGACGAAACAGAGGGGAGGAGATAGCCAGGCAGAATCAGCCAGGTATTACAGGGTGCCAAATTACAAAGCACAAGCACTGTGCTGTATAAAATTCTTTAAAAAGAGGATCCATATATTTTTTTTTTTTTTGGGTTAACAAACGCTTTAAGTTATAACATATAAGAAAATTATATAATGTTGCTGCCACCTAACAAGTACCAACCTACTGTTTTTCATCTGATTTACCTTTTTTTCTTCCTTCTGCGGGCAGCTGGATCCTCATCCTCATTATATTCACGTGGCATTCTAAAAATGATAAAACATACTGACAGGTTAACACTAATTAAACAGCATACAAAGTCTTAAAATATCTGCTCTTCGAGCATGTTTACATTAAATAGGTAGCTTGTGACCTTTTATAGCTAAGAAAATACTTACTCATGATGGCGAGATTTTGTAGGGGGCGCTGAAGATGGAGTAGACCGAGGGGTCATAAGAAGTTTACGGAAGTCTTCATTTGTAAGTTTTGACCTACAAGAAAAAAAAAAGATTATGTAAAAAAATAAAATAAAATAATACAAAGGACAAAAAACACAGGAATTATATGTTGTTTAAACCTCTAATTTTTTGACAAACCAGGGAATAGTGGGATAAGGCTGCAAAGAACACTTTAAAGGGTTACGCAAGATGACAGAGGAGTCAATTCACTAACATTTACCGCATGCGATAACTTGGTCAAGTAACTAATTTGCATACATTTTCGCATGTGGAAATTAAGTCCAATTCATAAAAAAGATTATGTGGCATTTACCGCAAAAAAAAAAAAAAAAAAAAAGTGGTGGTAAATATCGTTTAAAAAGTTCTTAAGTCTAATTCACAAACAGATCAGAGTAAAAAAAACAAAACAACATGCAATATTTACCACCAGGGTTTGCTGGCAGTATCATGAGTGGTATTCGTCAAAAAACAGCGCGGGGGATGGGGGATTCCCATGCTGTTTTTTGATAAATTAGCTGGTTGCTAAGGAGCAGGCCGGGAAGCCAGCTGCCGCAACCTTAACAACAGATGACTCATCACCGCTGACAGCTGAATCTTAAAAAAAATTAAAAAAATAAAATGCCCACAATTAAAAATTATGAAAAATAAATAAAAAATCCATACCAGACCCTTATCCGAGCATGCAGGTCAGGAAAGGGGAGGCCACAACTATACCAGGCCACATGCTCTCAACATGGGGGGTGGGGGGCTTGTTGGAATCTGGAAACCCCCTTTAAGAAAGGGGCCCCCAGATCCCCCCCCCATCATTCACTAAAAAAGTGTCAAAAAGTGTCCCCAGATGTAAATCACGCCGTCCACAGACCCCCCCCCCAAAAAAAAAAAATAAGGAAAAAAAAAAAAAAAAAAAAAAAACACCCCTTACCTATACAAGAACTGTCAAATGGCGAAGCCCTGCCCCAAAGCACCTACCCCCCCACGTTGAGGGCATGAGGCCTGGTATGGTTCTTGACCTGCCAGGCTGCATGCTCGGATAAGGGTCTGGTATGGACAGTTGATGAGTCATCCGTTGTTAAGGACATGGCAGCTGGCTTCCTGGCAAGCTCTTTAGCGACCAGTTTAATGCAGTAAATTACTGCATTAAATAATGCACTAATTACGTCTAAATCGCACAAATACCGTATTTAACGCAAAATTCTTAGTGAAATGAACTTCCACATATGATTTACCGCATTTTATTTGCGGTTATTTAACTCTTAGTGTATGAACCCCAGAGTGGTAAAATCAGCTATACCATTCCACATCTTTTACCCAGCATCCCTAACCACAGAGAAGCACATCTCAAAATGGTTGTAAAACTTTCTTTTTATTCCCCTCTGTATCTCTGCTTGTGATGCCTGTAAGAAATGGGGGTGGTGGAGGGCAGTCATTACCAGGTCAGGAAGACACAGACAACAATACAAACATTGTCTGTAGTTCTAACCCTTTCCCCTCTCTACTAAAAAGGCGTTTTTGTCAGTTTACCTATTAAACTGATTTTTCATAGTTTTCGGTCCTTAAAGAGAAGTATGGGTTTGTGGGTTTTTCCTCCATTATACTTACCTGGGTGGATGCAGCATCAGTCCAATGCTGCATCTATCCCCCGGCACCTCTAAACCGAGCCATCGAACATCGCTAATAGCTCGGTTCTCACAGCTACCCGAGCAGAGAGCTGCTGACTGTCAATCAGCGGCTCTCCACTCTGCTCCTCCACGCTCACTGGAGCGCTGAGCTGTGGAGGGGCGGGGAGCGGCTGTTTCAGGATCTCAGCGGCTGGCTGAGACGGGCGTCAGTCCAGGCACCTGGCGGACCCAGACTTTATTGTAGTGATGACGCGGTGACCGGGCTGATATCCATGACATCAGCAGAGAGCGGAAAACGGGTCACAGGAGTGCAAAATGAATTGCACTCTTGTGACCCATAGGAGAAGCCCAGCCAAACAAGCCCAGGCTGGACTTCTCCTTTAACCGAGGATGTGGGATGAAATCTTCCCAATAGTGAAATAAGTGGCAAAAAACTGACAGAGGCTTTCAACCCCTTCTTCCACACTTTCCAAAAATAAAAAGTATTGTCTGGAGTTTGGCTTTAGGTAGCATAATGAGGCCAAGGACCAAACTCTGTCAAGCCTAAATTCTGTGACATTGTGAAATTAGGTTATACTGTATAGTCAATATAACCTAACATTCTGTTCACAATGTATGGTTCTTCAGATTCATACTGAACATGAGACACACTGCAGTATTAAGTTAGGTACTATCTCAAGGTTATAGGAAATACTTCCTGCAATACTTCCTGCGTAAGTGCAATACTGTTTTTTACTAATAAACTTTTTAAAACGTATTACGCTAAGGAAGTTTCTATGTCCTTTTATGGGGAATGAGCATTTACCTGCCATATGAGAAGATACCATACGTGGATGACCTGATGAGCCCTCTAAGCGTTTAAAGACCCGAGGCTGGGGTTAAGAGCCACAGGCACGCATGATCTCCTTAAATAAGAGATCTAAGGAGCTGGTAAGCGGCAGTATTTTCGTGGGTGGAGACATTTTTCTGTTGCACCCCATCACATCCCCCATAGTGTTACAGTTGCATGTCATCACTGTCAGGAAGATTGCAAAGCCATCATCCAGAAGATCGTTCTACTAAGTGGGCTCTTTTTCAATAGCCTAGCCGGAGTGGACTTGACTCTGTTGCTTGTGTATCTTGGTACACACTTTATTCCAAAATTTTTGGCACTTATCACTGGTGATATTATTTATAAGTTGATGTGATTATTTATTGCATGAATTTTTTATTTTATCTACATTAGTATGGTTATGACTCAATTTTTAAAATTTTTTCAATTTTCTGTGATCACAAATCAGTACACAGCGCAGCTTCTTTTTTCCTATATTGTTTGTAGTGTGTGTGTCTCACATTTTTAGTTGCAGCTTTTTTTCCACTTTATATATGGTTTAATCCTTTATATACGATTGTTGTTGGGATAGCGCAGTAAAATAATTTTTTTTGTTTGTACTATCTCAAGGTTGCTTGGCAAACTGACTATTAGCTTCAGAAGATTTGTCCAGCACTGGAATAAGTATTAGTGAAGACAAATAACCCTATGCTTGGTGTAATACTTACTGGAATGAATGCAAATCTTCCACCTCATGGCCATCAGGAGCCAGAGGATTGGAGAACAGCTCACCTGGAATTTTAGGAAAGAAAGGTAGTCATTAAATATACAGTAATAAAAAGGGACTACTTCCATCCATCCTTCTGAAAATAAACATCTCTTACAGAAAGAAACCTTGCCCCTTCAGGGAGGATCACCCCAGGGACCTATAAGCTTTAATAAACATTTATTTTGAATATACATTAAAATAAAAAAAAAAAAAATTTTAAAACGTTTATTTCGTTTGTAAATTTATATTGGCACGGAAGGCAGCTTTATTTTCTTATCAGATGAATGGACTATTCAAAATAACAGGTTCACGTAAGCAATAGGTGCACCATAGAAAGTTTATACTTTTTGTCTCATCATTCTCCTGCGGGCTCAACTTAAAAAAAAAGTGGAACACAAGACACTCTTTCTTGAATCTTCAGAGTGGCAGTCAGCGTATGATTGGCCAATCGCCAGTCTCAACTGCTGAGGTGTGGGGTGCATTGATATGTTCACCAAGTATTTAATTTGAAACCACATAACTGGACAGAAATCAGTTATCCAGAATGAATATTTTTCAAACATATAACATCTATTGAGTATCCTACATCTGTGAGGGGGGGAATCTGGACTGTGGAGGTGATTTGAGCACAGTGGTTTTTACTGATTTTATAACCATTTGTGTTTCAGTTGACCGTTTTTTGATATTGTGAGAGTGCGGTTCACCGGTGTTGAGGCACTAAGCTGCGTCACCTCTGATGAACCTTGCGCCTTTAATCTTCCTTTTTTCATCAATAAAGTCTTATATATTTGTACCATAGACTGTAGTTGACTCTCAGATTTTTTACCAATTCTTGAGACATCCCTTTGTCTTAACATTTTGTAGTTCCACATAACTATTGGTATAACAGGAGGTATCCCGTCTATCAGACGTATCAGTCATGGCTCATTAATTTAATTATTAGTGCAGTGGATTCAGTTGGGTTTTTACATTTTTCATTCAACTTGGGGTGCATACATCACCTTGAGCATGTCTTAAGTGGTTCTAAAGGCTGAATGTTTTTGTCTTCATGCATGCTACGCATGAGGGTAACAAACTTTCAGTATGCAGCTCCACACTCAGACCCCTAATACTTACCTAAGCCCGATATCATTCCAGAGATGTGCATGAGAGCTTCGACTCTCCCGGGTCTCACGCTTCTCATTGGCTGAGGTGCAGCAGCAGGAGCCATTGGCTCCCACTGCTGTAAATCACAGCCAGTGCGAAGGGAGCGGGAGGTGGGGCTGAGCACTTTAAACACTTTAACTTTGTGATCACCAAACTTTTGGAGGACAGCAGATTGAAATAGAGAACATGGAGCAGGTATGCAAAGGTTGCTATAAAGTGACTTTGTTAAGATATAAAAAATACAGAGTTTTTTTATTTATGCTTTGATAGATTTGTAAGGATTAGGGAGGAGTCAAACTTTGTGGCAGGTTTAATTTCCATCTTGGAAACAAACTATTGAAAATTGACTTTAAAGCAGAGCTCCGCTTGTCTGCCACCTCCCCCCCTCTGGTGCCACATTTGGCACCTTGTGGAGGGAGGAGGGAGGGGGGAGCAGGTACCTGGTTTTCACGGTGAACTCGTAAGTTCAGCCCTTGCCGCAGCCAGCCCATTGAGAAAGTGCAGCACAATTCGCGAATGCGTAGTAGGAAACCAGCTGTGAAGCCGCAAGGGTTCAATGCTGGTTTCCTGTACCCAAGATGGCGGCGCCAGCACGCGAGAGCCTATTCAAAAATCGGCTTGGGTGAGGACACCGCAGGACCCCTGGACAGATAGGTGCCCTAATAGTAAAAGTCTTTTCATTTGGAGCTCTGCTTTAACTGTGGAGTTACAATAGGATTTAACAAGCATTTAACCCAGAGTTCAGCTTAAAAAGTAAAATTCTGCTTTCACCTGTAAGTAAACCTAAAATCTATTTTTCAGCACGTTCAGCTGAATACAGTTCTTTTAAGAAAATAATTTTCTGTGAATCTGTTGAAAAAGGTTCTTACCTGGAGAGACTACCCGAAACATCACTTCCTTTTTCAGGTTTACAAAATTATGCCACTGCCTCAAAATTAGCAGCAACTTTTGCAGACTTGAACACTCCTTCATGCGCTAATTTGGTAGGCAGCCTGTGTCTACATGCAGGGGCAGCCAGGGAGAATTCAACAGGGCACACATGAGTGGTGACGCTTGGATTTATGGGACATGTTGTCCCAAAGAGGGGGATTATGGGGACTTTCTATGAAGAGGTGAGTGCGCCCCTCCCCAAATGGAACTACAGGGAAGCGGCACACAGAAACCAGAGGCTGCTGTGGCAAAGACAACAAACTGAATGTGCCTGAGCCTGAGCTTGTTTGGCTGGGCTTCTCCTATGGGCCACAGGAGTGCAATTTGTTTTGCACTCCTGTGCCCCGTTTTCAGCAGAGAGCAGCCTGAAGTCCACTTTCTGCTGACGTCAAAAATATCAGTAAAGGCATTGCGTAATCCCGACTCTGGGAGTCTGGACTCCCCAGGTGCCTGGGCTGATAGCCCTCTCAGCGAGCCACTGAGACGGTCGCTCCCCACCCCTCCACAGCTCAGCACTCCAGGGAGCATGGAGGAGCAGAGCAGGAGAGCTGCCGATTGACAGGCAGCAGCTTTCTGCTCGGGAAGCCGAGAGAACCAAGCCATTGGTGATGTTCCATCGCTCGGTTCTCAGTGCAGAGAAGCCGGGGGACCGATGCTGCATCCACCTAGGCAAGTATGAATCTTGAAAAAAAAAAAAAGCATACTTCTCTTTTAAAGGTAGCATGTATTATTATCAACCTTATTGGTTCATAGAAATGTATTTATGATTAAAACAGAGTGAAGCTTTGGCTTTAAAGGGGAACTTTAGTCAGAAAATTAAGTCCTGCTAGATCACTTCAGGCTGCCCCCCCTTGCAGGTAAAGATATGTAAAACATTAAAAATAAGGGTCTATACTGTTTAAAATCCAGTAATACACTGTCTCACCCTGCTCTGCACATGATAAGTTGCTCTCTATTTTTAAGCACTGCCGAGTTTACTACCACTGCCTAGTTTGCAGAGGCCGATTGGCTGACAGCCTTAGGGCCAGTTCACACTACATGCAGTCCAGTGAATTTTTTTTCTGCATCAAAAAACATGTAAAGAAGGTTATACGGTTTCCAATGGCATAGTTCACACCAGTGCAGTCAATTCCAGGGCGTTCCAGAAAAAAAAAAAAAAAAAAAAAAAAAAAACACAGGACATCCTGCATTTTTGTTGCACTGGACTATACTAGAATGCAGTAAAACGCATCAAAAATGCACAGTAATGCATTAAAAATGCACCAGATTCCAGTACAGTACAAAAAAAAAAAAACCACAGGAAAAAAGAACACAAGCATCTGAAATGCATGTGGAATTGTAACAAAAATGCACCGGAACAGATCAAAAACTCTTATGCAGAAACAGATATGGAGTTTGCTTTTTTTTTTTTGGTCTGAATTGGCCCATAATGTTAAGGAAGCTGCTTCTGTTTGATCTGCAACTGCCATGGTGCTGCATATGTGATCAGTTCTGACACCAGTTATGACAGTTTGGTTGAGGACACAATCAAATGTGACAGTGAGCAACCCCAGCATTCCAGGAATGCAACTGTTAAATCAAAGGTTTTAGTTCTGCTTTATGATTTGCTGCTGTTCAGGGGCTCTGGGTTTCATCAAAATGACAGCCTCCGGCAACCCCTCTGCAACCTCTGGCAGCCACCGGCATTGCCCCCCGCCATGTATTCCGGGCTCCGCTTGACCATCTGCAGACCCAGGACCGACATGGCTCACAGATGGGCCCAGTGGGTGGAGGGGAGGGAGAAGAGTGGAAACTCTCCGCTCTCCTTCCCTTCTTGCTGTGACCCGGAAATCAATGTGTATGCCGTCACTTCAGGGTCAGCCTCGCGATCCTCATTGCAGTACATTCAGTGGAGCCCAGGGGAGACATGCTGGGTGTTTTAGACCCTCCATGTCTCATTAAAGAGAGCCTGTCACCTAAAAATCATCACAGAGGGAACGTTTTGTCCCCTATGTTATATATAAAAAAAAAAAATAAAATAAAAAAGTTAGGAAAAAAAAAAGTTTTTTCTTTTGTTGCAAAAAAATTAAAAGTTACACCCAAGCACATAAAAATACCCCTCCAAAAAAAATTGGCCCCCCAACAAATACGCACATATTACCGTAAACGCACCTCGTCTTTTCTATTTTACCAAAAATGTGGGTAGTTTATTGCGTTTGCTTTCCCTAAAATTTAAGTTAGTGTTTTTTACTGAAATTTTGCCTTTCCTAGAGCTTTGCGGTGCTATAAAGTGACGTAAAAAATTGGAACTGCCACTACTATATTCTCTAGGGCAGTGGTCTCCAAATTGCAGCCCTTTGCTTGGCTTTATCCGGCCCTTGAGGCATTATTCCTGCCACTGACACCAAGGATGGGGCATAATTCCTTCCACTGACACCAAGGATGGGGCATAATTCCTTCCACTGACACCAAGGATGGGGCATAATTCCTTCCACTGACACCAAGGATGGGGCATAATTCCTTCCACTGACAACAAAAAGGGGCACTATTCCTCCCAATGACACCAACAATTTCTCCCCCTAATAACAAAGATCTGGCATTGTTTACGCCCAGTGGCCACAGTGCGGCCCCCCTAAAGTCTGAAAGACAGTAAACTGGCCCTTTGTTTAGAAAGTTTGGAGACCTGGTCTAGAGTCTTTCAGAAAATATGTCTGGGGGGTTTATGTAATCTTCAGGCCTAAATTTTTTTTTTTTTTTAACATGTGTACACAAAATGCAAAAACGAAGAAAGGGTTAAGGACTGAAGAAAAGGAAGGTAAAGCTATGCATATGATGTATTTCTATGCACACACTCCCCCTATACATAGGGCAGCAGGACACTGTATGGGGACCTCCTCTGTCCTCTACACCCCCCAGTCACACTATACCGCCCCGTTCAATAACAATATATCTCATATTTACTACTTACTGTCCCTTTCAGGCATCTTTGCAATCGTATTAACAGCAAACCGGAAACAGGAAATACTACAGCGCTCCCACAATTCCCCGTACACCAACACCACCTGATCATGTGACCTGCAGGAGCCTTCCTATTTGGACCAATCAGTGAAGCAGGGGGGCTGCACAACAATTGAGAATCTTGGAACGGCGATTGGCTGGGCCGCTGTCGGTCACAGCTCTGCAAAAGGCTCTGATTGGAGGCGAGCTGGGCATGTGTGCAAAGTGAAAATGGCGGCTACCATAGTGAGAAACATCGGGTCAAAGCTGGGCAAGAACCTGAGGGAGGTCAGGATCCATCTGTGTCAGAGGTCTCCGGAGAGTCAGGGGGTCAGGTGAGGATACAGGGTTTCCGGACTGGGCTGAGGTAGTGAAGGTACAGATGTGTCACCTTCCTGACAATGTCAAAGAGGCTGCCTGTACACTGCCAGTGCTGTCATTGATAAACATGTGAGGGGAGGGACGTTCCTGACACACACGAGATCACAAAGCTCCAGAACCATCGTGATATTCAGACATGCAGTATATTCTTTGTATAAGCAGGACATCCTAGGACTACAGAGGCAAACGCTGTGCTTTTATCAGAAGGAAACCAAACCGAACACTTCTCCTTTCTTTTCTATAGGTCCATACCCAGATCAAAATCTGACTAGAAAACTGTGCAGAATGTACCCGTGTAGGCGCGTAACCCCCCCCCCCGTACCCATGTAAGCGCATAACCCCCCCCCCATACCCGTGTAGGCGCGTAAACCCCCCCCCGTACCCGTGTAGGCGCGTAAACCCCCCCCCCCCGTACCCGTGTAGGCGCGTAAACCCCCCCCCCGTACCCGTGTAGGCGCGTAAACCCCCCCCCCGTACCCGTGTAGGCGCGTAAACCCCCCCCCCCCGTACCCGTGTCGGCGCGTAAACCCCCCCCCCCCCCGTACCCGTGTCGGCGCGTAAACCCCCCCCCCGTACCCGTGTAGGCGCGTAAACCCCCCCCCCGTACCCGTGTAGGCGCGTAAACACCCCCCCCCGTACCCGTGTAGGCGCGTAAACCCCCCCCCCCGTACCCGTGTAGGCGCATAAAACCCCCCCCCCCGTACCCGTGTAGGCGCGTAAACCACCCCCCCCGTACCCGTGTAGGCGCGTAAACCACCCCCCCCGTACCCGTGTAGGCGCGTTAACACCCCCCGTACCCGTGTAGGCGCGTTAACGCCGCCCCCCCCGTACCCATATAGGCGCGTAAACCACCCCCCCCCGTACCCGTATAGGCGCGTAAACCCCCCCCGTACCCGTGTAGGCGCGTAAAACCCCCCCCCCCCGTACCCGTGTAGGCGCGTAAAACCCCCCCCCCGTACCCGTGTAGGCGCGTAAAACCCCCCCCCCCCGTACCCGTGTAGGCGCGTAAAAACCCCCCCCCCGTACCCGTGTAGGTGCGTAAACCCCCCCCCCGTACCCGTGTAGGCGCGTAAACCCCCCCCCCCCCGTACCCGTGTAGGCGCGTAACCCCCCCCGTGTAGGCGCGTAACCCCCCCCCCCCCCCGTACCCGTGTAGGCGCGTAAACCCCCCCCCCCCGTACCCGTGTAGGCGCGTAAACCCCCCCCCCCCGTACCCGTGTAGGTGCGTAAACCCCCCCCCGTACCCGTGTAGGCGCGTAACCCCCCCCCGTACCCGTGTAGGCGCGTAACCCCCCCCCTCCCCCCCGTACCCGTGTAGGCGCGTAACCCAACCCCCCCCGTACCCGTGTAACCCACCCCCCCCCCCCCCGTACCCGTGTAGGCGCGTAACCCCTGCAGATGTTTGTGTCTGTACATGTGTAAATAAAGCACTTTAGGCTCGGTTCACACTGGGACGACTTGGGATCCGACTTGTCGCCCCTCAAGTCGCCCCAAGTCGCCCCAGAAAGAGATTCACATGAGAGTGAATGGGAGCGTCTTAAATGACACTACTGAAGTCGCTCCGACTTCAGAGCGTACTCCCTGTACTACTTGGATCCGACTTGGTAGGCGACCTGTACCATAGAAATCAATGGAAGTCGCCTCCAAGTCGGATCTCTCTGTAAAGTCAAGCGACTTTGCAGGGAAAACCCCTCCCTCCCCCCCTCCCTCCTAGAGAGCTGATTGGCCACAGGCAAAGTCGCCTGTCATGCAGGCGACTTCAAGTCGCCTTGTAATTTGCTAAAGTCGCGTCGAAGTCGCGTCGAAGTCGCGTCGAAGTCGCGTCGAAGTCGCCGTGCAAAGTCGCGCTGAAGTCGTGTTGCCCCAGTGTGAACCGAGCCTAACTATGTCATGTGTTTGGGCTCTTGCACATGGACACCTATGAAGGCCAACATTTTTAGGCATTCAGGCAGTTTTCTTTTAAACTGATCTAAACGCATTCTGTTGTCTTTAATGGGCCTGTGTACACAGGCATGTAAATGTGTGCTGTATATAGATCAGTAAAAAAAAAAAAATACAGAAATCTGCATTGCTGCGCCCAACCCAAGAAAAGCTAGAAGAATTTTTTTATGCAGGAATTTTCTGCCACAATTGGATAGTCAAGTAGCTTTTTCTACCGGCACAGATGAGCAGTAAATGTTTTACAGTTGTGTGCATGTATCATGTACAATTGTAGCCTACCAATCCTTAAAACAGAAGTAAACCCATCGCTGTAACCCAATACAGTTACATTCCCGAAACGTGCTGGGAATGCAACTGTCACATTGGTTGTGTCCTCAATTCAAACCATCCAATGGCTGGTATCATAACTGATCGCATGTGCAGCACCATGGCATAGGAGGGTTTACATCCACTTTAAATGTGGTGGCTGCATTAGTTTTTCTTTTTTTAGACTTTTGTTGTTCTTTTCACCTGATGATCCAGCCATTAACACACTTGATGTTATAGCGTGTCTCCACTCTGGATGGACGAGCAATGGAGTCACTCTTGGACAGCACCATTGTTAATCTGGGGAGAGGGCAGCGTTAGATGTGCTAGCAGATTTAGATGAACTTGACATTTAAAGTGGAATTCCAGGCTAGAACTAACTAAGCTCCAAGCTGCTCCTGCCCCCTTCTAACATCTATACTTTCTACCCTGTAGAAAAGGGGTGTCAAACTCCATTTCACAGCGGGCCGCATCAGCAGTATAGTTGCCCTCAAAGGGCCGGTTTCATATCTGGGGTGTGTTCTGTACAGAGTGCGGGGTTCAGGAGTGTGTTCTGTACAGAGTGCGGGGTTCAAGTGGTTGTAAACCCACTTTAAAAAACAAAAAACTAACACCTGCAAGACAAAGGCATAATGAGCAAATATGCATAGCATACTAGCAACAGCTCACTCAGGTGGCTTAAAGGGGTGGTAAACCTTGTGTTTTTTCACCTTAACCCTTTCACGCCTAAGCCTATTTCTAACATTTGGTGTTTACAAGTTAAAATACATATTTTTTGCTAGAAAATTACTTAGAACCCCCAAACATTATATATATATATATATATATTTTTAGCAGAGAATGTACAGAAATGGCGATTGTTGCAATATTTTATGTCACACGGTATTTGTGCAGTGGTGTTTTAAACGCAACTTTTTGGGAAAAGGGACACTTTCGTGAATTTAAAAAGAATAAAACAGTAAAGTTAGCCCAATTTTTTTTTTTATGGCGACGTGGAATGGCGACAAACTACGGTACCTAAAAAAAATCTCCATAGGCGACGCTTTAAATTTTTTTTACGGTTACCAGGTTAGAGTTACAGAGGAGGTCTAGTGCTAGAATTATTTCTCTAGCCCTGACGATCGCGGCGATACTTCACATGTGTGATTTGAACACCGTTTACATATGTGGGCGCGACTTCCATATGCCTTTTCTTTGCTGCGCGAACTCGCGGGGATGGAGGCGCTTTAAAAATGTTTTGTTTTTTTTTCTTATTTATTTTATTTATTTTTATATTATTAAATTGTGTTTTAAAAGAAAAAAAAAAAGATCACTTTTATTGCTGTCACAAGGAATGTAAACATCCCTTCCCTGACAGTAATAGGTGGTGACAGGTACTCCTTATGGAGGGATCGGGGGTCTAAAAGACCTCCAATCCCTCCTTTGCACTTCAAAAGTATTCAGATCGCTGAAAACGGCGATTCTGAATACTGTATATTTTTAAAAATCCGGCGCCATTGGCAGCCGAGTAATCAGGAAGTGACATTGTGACGTTGCTTCCGTTTTTACATTCAGGAGACTGGAATGAAGCCGCTTCCGGCTTCATGCCAGTCTGTCTCTAGCTGCCGGAAGTGGCGGATCGAGGATCGGGTCCCCCGGTGAGATGGGAGGCCCAGTCAGAGCGGCGGGAGGGGGGGATGTCCCCTCCCGCTCCTCCGGGATAACAATCGAGCGGCTTTTTAAGCCGCATCGGTTGTTATCCCTGGATAGCCGATTGCCCGCTTTAAAAAACAATACCGGGCATCATCCCGGTATAACCCCCAAAAGCCGAGGTCGCATATCTGCGTACGCTCGGCGGGAAGGGGTTAATGCATCCTATGCATTAAGGTGAAAGAACTTCTGACATTGACCAGCCCCCCCCGTTTTACTCATTTAAACCCGTTCGTTCCCTCGCTGGAGACACGCTCTACCTCTCTGGCCCGTGTTTTCGGCTCTTGATTGGATAGATTGATAGCAGCGCAGCAATTGGCTTCCGCTGCTGTCAATCAAATCCAATGATGTGGGTGCCGGGGTCGAGACCGGCATTCTGTGTCTACGGACGCAAATGCTGGATTCGGGAGCGCGCCTGTATGGTAACCCCCCAGGGGGAGCACTTCCCCAGGGGGTTTATTGATGCAGGGAGGAGCCGCGAGCGCTGTTGGGGGACCCCAGAAGACGATGATCGGGGCCACTTTGTGCAAAACAAACTGCACGGTGGAGGTAAGTATGATATGTATGTTTTTGTGGGGTTTATTTATTTATTTTTAAATGAGGGTTTACAATCACTTTAAACACTTCAATACCAGGCACTTGCGCACCTTCCTGCCCAGACTTAACTTTTTTTTCCAGAAGTTTTTGGAAAATGTGGAGAAAAAAGTTTTTCTTTATCGTACATCACGGGACACAGAGCAGCATAGTAATAACTATGTGGGTTATAGGCCACCTTCAGGTGATGGACACTGGCACACCCTAAACAGGAAGTTGCCTCCCTATATAACCCCTCCCATACAGGGAGCACCTCAGTTTTTTCACCAATGT